>NC_086318.1:221147890-221407890 GCF_036172605.1 Pelobates fuscus | reverse complement strand
GTGGCAGGGCAGCTGAGTGTGGTTTGTGTGTGTGGATGGTGGAGTGTGATGTGACATATTGTTGCTGAGCCTACTGGCCACACTTCATATCTGATCTCTCCTAGTCTTTCACATTGCAGGAATGGCTCCAAGAGCTCCAAGAGCTTGCAATATAACTCAAGCTAGCATTTATGTTTGTATTCTTTACAGAAGTAGAAAATTATAACTTGACTTCGATAGTAAGCTTTTGGGGCCATTCCCTCAAACCTTTACATATAGAAACCAGGGCATGCAGGGAATGGTCTGTACAGCTTGCAATCTAACACAAGTTAACATTTATGTGATATAAATGGACTGTCTGATACAGACAGTTTTTCATATCACAGTAAAGTTAACTTGAGTTAGATTGCAAACTCCTGGGGACCATCCCTTTATGCCCCGATGAGCATGTATTTGTGACATAAATAGTGTGGCACTGGCACCTGGTAAATTAAGGCAATTTACCTTATAGTATTCAGGGTCAGGGACTGACAGGCAAACAGTGAAATGGTAGTAGCAGACACAAGGGACAAGGCAATCTGATTTTGTGACACAGTCAGGAGCAGAAGTGACCCCTATGATCACTACTGCTTCTGATTGGCTCACATAAACAAGAAACCCCACACAGATTTGCTTGGTGTGACCTGTAAATAAGTCATCCAGGCAGTGGATGCTGCTAACAGAGTGGGAGGGCTGGAGGCGGGGCTTCATGTTAGGCTGGGGCGGGGCTTAAAGTTAAGCTGGAGGCGGGGCTTAAGGTTAGGTAGGAGGCGGGGCAGAGGATGCTGCTAACAGAGTGTTGCGGTCACCGGCCCGCCGAGCCTCACGGTCGTGCCCGACCGGCACGACCGCTCCGACTACACGAGCTTACCTGCTCGTCGGCGAGCCGGGAACCGCGCACGTAGTTCTTCCGGGCATCGCGCCCAGATCCAAGATGGCGCCGACCGCGTGGTCGCGTCTATTGCTAGCCCCGCCCCCGAGAATTATACCAACGTGTGCGTGACGTCACGACGTCAACGCACACGCACGTTTTGGGGTCAGAGGTCGCCCTCTGACCAATCATAGCCTAGAGAGGGGTATTTAAACCCCTAGCTTTCCCCATTACTTTGCCATGTCGTGGTTTCAGTTTCCTGGTTTCCTGAAAGTGCTGATTCTGTGTTTCTGATTTCCTGGTATCCTGATCCTTGGCGTTTCCCTGGTTATTCTGATCTCTGGTTTCCCTGACCTGGCTTGTTTTATCGGTATTGAGTATTTTCTGGCTTCCTTGACCTCGGCTTTCCCTTTGACCATTCTCTGTCTCTAGCGTATTAGTCCGGCCATTCTAAGGTCCGGTTTACGCTCTATCCTATTATTTTCCTTTTCTTACTTATGTATATGTTTACATAGTTTCTGCGTGTTGGACCACATTACTAGTCGCGACATTACGACATGGCCATGGATCCTGCAGAACTATGCAAGCATATGATCGCATGTGAGAGTAGGGTGGAGGATATGGACCACAGGTTAGACCAATTTGCCCAGGCATTTCAGACCTTGCTCCAGAGGACTGCCTATTTAGAGGTTCCTCCGGTACCACCTGTGGTTCCGCCACCTGTAGTGGTTCCCGTACCACATAAACCACCGTCCATAACCTTGTCACCGCCCCCTCGCTATGGAGGTGATTCCAAGGAATTTAGAGGTTTTTTAAACCAAATTGAATACCACTTTGAGGCCTCCCCAGGTTCATTCCCAACAGATAGATCGAAAATTGGCTATCTGATGAACCAATTAACAGGAAAGGCCTTAACCTGGGCTAACCCCTTATGGGAAAGTGGTGACGCAGTAGCCCGTGATTACAATACTTTTCTTACGGCCTTTAAGGCTACGTTTGAACCTAAAGGCAGGGAGAAGAACGCTGCCAAAGCCCTTATGAGAATCAAGCAAGGCACTCGTTCTGTAGCCGATTATGCAATAGAGTTCAGGACATTAGCATCTGAGGTTGATTGGACCAATAGTGGTCTGGTGGCTGCTTTCTCTGAGGGTCTAGCTGAGAGTATACAAGATGAGACTGCAGCTAGAGACCTTCCGGTTAATCTTAACGAGTTTATTGCATACATGATAGACATTGATAACCGGCTCAGAGAGAGAGAGAAAAACAAACAACGTAACAGACGTTCTAATTTGTCCATAGCCCCTCGTTTCTCTAACCCAGTGGTGAGTAGCCAAACTCCTCTTCCGGAACCTGAACCCATGCAATTGGGTAGCGCTAAACTCACTGAGGCAGAGAGACAACACAGACGTAACGAGGGGTTATGTATGTATTGTGGCAAGAAGGGACATCTAAGATCGTCATGCCCGGTTCGGCCGGAAAACTTGCACACCTAAGGCACGTACGGGGACCGACCTTAGGTGTGATGTATATGTCCCCTAAATTGACTAAGAACCGTTTCCTTGTCAAAGTAACCTTATCTTTCAAGAACACTACTGTTCAGTGTGAGGCTATGATTGACTCTGGGGCAGCGGAGAATTTCCTAGACAAAGAATTCTCTGCAAAACATCTCATGCCCTTAAGACATAAAGAGAAACCTATAGCAGTCGAGGCCATTGATGGAAGGCCTCTTACCCAGCCTTTCATCACACACGAAACTCTACCAATCACTATTTCAGTGGGTATTCTCCATTCTGAAGAAATGACCTTTCAAATTATATCTTCACCTACAGTGCCGATAATACTCGGTTTTCCTTGGCTCCTGAAACACAATCCACGTTTGGATTGGATTGAAGGAGAGATTGTGAGTTGGGGTGAGAGATGCAAAGGTGTTTGCTTTAAGCAAATCCCACAACCTATTTGCACCATCAATGTTCCTGTTACACCTCCCTTGACCACACAAATTCCACAGCAGTATATGGATTTGAAAGAGGTATTTAACAAGGTCCAGTCAGAAGGGTTACCTCCTCATAGACCTTATGACTGTACTATAAACTTATTACCAGGGACTATGCCTCCCAAGGGAGGAATCTATGCCTTGTCCCCCCAGGAAAATCTTTGTTTGGAAGAATATATTAAGGATGCTCTCAGAAAGGGTCATATCCGTAGGTCCTCCTCACCAGCCGGGGCTGGATTCTTCTTTGTCTCTAAAAAAGAAGGAGACCTACGCCCTTGTATTGATTATAGGGGTTTGAATAGGATTACCATTAAAAACGCCTACCCTATTCCCCTTATATCAGAGCTATTTGACAGATTGAAGGGAGCTCGAGTCTTTACCAAGCTCGATCTCCGAAGTGCATACAATCTAGTCAGAATTAAGGACGGTCACGAATGGAAGACCGCATTTAACACCAGAATGGGACATTACGAATACCTGGTTATGCCGTTTGGATTATGTAACGCTCCAGCGGTATTCCAGGATATTATTAACGATGTCCTAAGAGAGTACCTTCACATGTTCGTTCTAGTGTATTTAGACGACATTCTCATCTATTCCCCAGATCTAGAGACACATCACGATCATGTGAGAATTGTACTGAAAACCCTGTTACAAAACGGCCTTTACTGTAAACTGGAAAAATGCCAGTTTGACCAAACGGAGATACAATTCCTTGGATACGTTATATCTCCGTCTGGTTTCCAGATGGATCCTTGCAAACTGGAGGCAGTCTTACAGTGGCCATTACCCAAGGGCCTTAAAGCTACTCAACGCTTTATAGGTTTTGCAAATTACTACCGCAAATTCATAAGGGGATTTTCCTCCGTGATTTCCCCTATAACCAATTTAACAAAAAAAGGAGCAAATTGTATATCTTGGCCCAAAGAAGCAAGAGAGGCATTTGAACAATTAAAATTTTTATTTTCCTCAGCACCTGTCCTGACCCATCCTGATCCATCCAAACCATTTATCCTCGAGGTGGATGCATCAGAGACAGGAGTTGGAGCCATTCTGTCTCAAAGAGAAAGTCCTGATACGCCTTTACATCCCTGTGGATTTTACTCTCGCAAACTCACACCTGCAGAGAGGAATTACGACATAGGGAATAGGGAACTTTTGGCCATTGTACTTGCCCTTAAGGAATGGAGGCATCTCTTGGAAGGTTCCAAAGAGCCACTTTTGATCTTTACTGATCATAAGAATTTGGCTTATATTGGGGACGCTAAGAGACTGTCCTCTCGTCAGGCTAGGTGGTCATTGTTCCTCTCCCGATTCAATTTCGTAATTACGTACAGGCCTGGTACTAAAAACACCAAGGCAGATGCACTTTCTCGGCAGTTTGAGACAGATGAAGTACCAGAACAGGTGATATATCCTATTGTACCTCCTGAATGCCTCATTGCCACTACTGTTTCCGAAGTGTCTTCTCCACTCTTCTGTGCCATAATAGCAGATCAAACTCAGGCACCTGTGGGAAAACCTCCGGACAAACTGTATGTGTCACCTCAGTTTCGAAAGAAGGTACTAGATTTGTTCCATGACAACCTCACAGCGGGCCATCCTGGAGTCCATAAAACTCTCTCAGCCGTCTCCAGGAGATTTTGGTGGCCTGCTCTTAGAAACGATATCAAAGATTATGTTGGGGCATGTCAAATATGTGCCGTTTCTAAAGTTCCTCCTAGGTCACCTCCTGGACTGTTACAACCACTGCCCATACCTAGTGCTCCATGGACCCACTTGGCCATGGATTTCATTGTGGATCTACCCAGTTCTAACGGGTTTAATACAGTTCTTATGGTTATTGATAGATTCACGAAGATGGCACATTTCATCCCACTTAAAAAATTACCATCTGCCCAAGATCTAGTTCAAATATTCTTGAGAGAGATCTTTCGGTTGCACGGTGTACCCAAAAACATAGTATCTGACAGAGGTACCCAGTTTGTTTCTAGGTTTTGGCGTTCCTTTTGCAAACAATTGGGCGTCGAACTCTCCTTTTCGTCAGCATATCACCCTCAAACAAATGGAGCAGCAGAGAGGGCGAATCAGTCTTTAGAAGCTTATTTACGTTGCTTTATAAATGCCAATCAATCTAACTGGTATGAGCTCTTACCCATGGCTGAGTTCGCCAGAAACAATGCCACTCATGAATCTTCTAATCACAGTCCATTCTTTGTTAATCAGGGTTATCACCCCACTGTTTTACCTTCTGCATTCTCAGACACAGATATCCCCGCTTTGAACACCCGTTTAGAATCGATTCATGATACCTGGGATTCCGTCCATTCAGCTCTGCAAAAAGCCTCATTCCGAGCAAAGGTCCAAGCTGACAAGAAACGGGGCGCTAATCCTGTCTATCTTCCAGGTGACAGGGTGTGGCTCTCCACAAGACATATCAAGCTTAAGGTCCCATCCATGAAATTTGCCCCTCGGTACATTGGTCCCTTTCGAGTTACCCAACGTATTAATCCAGTGACCTATTCTTTGGCACTACCGGCTCATATGAGAATAGCGAATACTTTCCATGTGTCTCTGCTCAAGCCCCTTACTTGCAATCGCTACACCAGGGTATCCACTCCTCCTCCGCCCTTGGTAGTGGGTGATCAAGAAGAATACGAAGTCCATTCTATCATGGACTCCAAATTATCCAGAGGTGTTTTGTCCTATCTCGTTGACTGGAAGGGTTATGGTCCCGAGGAACGTTGTTGGGTTCCTGCTGACCGGGTCCATGCGCCCCGTCTTATCCGGTCATTTCACAACCGCTTTCCTCTTAAGCCGGGTCCTTCCCGCCCGGTGCGCGGTCTTCGAGTGGGGGGTACTGTTGCGGTCACCGGCCCGCCGAGCCTCACGGTCGTGCCCGACCGGCACGACCGCTCCGACTACACGAGCTTACCTGCTCGTCGGCGAGCCGGGAACCGCGCACGTAGTTCTTCCGGGCATCGCGCCCAGATCCAAGATGGCGCCGACCGCGTGGTCGCGTCTATTGCTAGCCCCGCCCCCGAGAATTATACCAACGTGTGCGTGACGTCACGACGTCAACGCACACGCACGTTTTGGGGTCAGAGGTCGCCCTCTGACCAATCATAGCCTAGAGAGGGGTATTTAAACCCCTAGCTTTCCCCATTACTTTGCCATGTCGTGGTTTCAGTTTCCTGGTTTCCTGAAAGTGCTGATTCTGTGTTTCTGATTTCCTGGTATCCTGATCCTTGGCGTTTCCCTGGTTATTCTGATCTCTGGTTTCCCTGACCTGGCTTGTTTTATCGGTATTGAGTATTTTCTGGCTTCCTTGACCTCGGCTTTCCCTTTGACCATTCTCTGTCTCTAGCGTATTAGTCCGGCCATTCTAAGGTCCGGTTTACGCTCTATCCTATTATTTTCCTTTTCTTACTTATGTATATGTTTACATAGTTTCTGCGTGTTGGACCACATTACTAGTCGCGACACAGAGTGGGAGGGCTGGAGGTGGGGCTTAAGGTTAGGCTGGAGGCGGGGCTTAAGGTTCAGCTGGAAGCGGGGCTGAGGATGCTGCTGACAGAGTGGGAGGGCTGAGGCAGTGCACACAGTGGCGGACGTCATTGGAGCTGAGGTAAGAACAGCCTAATAGGCGGAACTCCAGATCGCAAGTTCTTGCGATGCTGGAAGTTCCGCCGCCGCGCAAGTTCCTCTCTGCTTTCCCCCAGTGTAGAGCGGGCGGCAGCCTCGCGTGCCGCTCAAATGCACCCCGCGTGCCAGAGGTTGCCGACCCCTGTTCTAATGCTTGTCCTTACCCAAGGCTTTATTATATTTCACTATATTTTATTATATTTCTTTTGCATTGCAAGGTCATACCTAAATGACCTGTGACCTAAAATTACGCATATGAATGTTTGTAGTGATAGTAGCTTGTGTGGTGAAAGTATAAAAAACAGATTATTGCCTCAATAGCTCTCTATAAATAACACACCTGTGTAATTACAGCAAACTGCTGCTCCCACTCCTTCCGAGCCTCCAGTAGCTGATTCTCCCAAGTCATTTGCATTGCTTGAATGCGCAGTTCATTTTCTGTAAGCAACCGGCGCAGTTCCTCTAAAACAAAAAAGTTCAGTTCATAGTACCAGACAATTCTGTATTTGAATAGAGGGGTAGGTGGAATATCAGTAATTGTAATTATAGTATGTGGCTGCTGAAACTTCCCAAAAACCAGAGTCTCTTCTTTTCTGGTGGTACGATGGGTGTAAATAGTATGATCAGGGAGCAGCGCCTGTGATGAAATTCCCACGCTTAGAGCGATGTGGAGGAGGGAAGGAAGAAGATACGGATATAGTGTAGTATGTTCGGATCTTAAGGGATAACTAGCAAAGCTACAATTTCTGGGGAAATTGTGTGAAGTGTTCTTGCCTCCACCAATAGTCTACACCTGGAGTGGGCGGAGTAACTGTTATTATTTATATAGCACATTTAATTGCAACGTTGTTGCCCAAAGTGCTTCACAGTTACATTAAAACATACATTTATAAAAACATTAGCAGGTGTACAAAAGGCCCTGTCTATGACATCACTTGCTGCTGCAGCCTGGCACAGGTCAGAGTATTTTGGCGGTTGCCATCTTCAAACGGTCGTATTTTAAAAACTATACATCCTACATCGAAGAGCTTTATATTGTGAGAATCACACGACACAGACCTACATTTTGATGTATATATGTCTCTGAAGTATTAAAAACGAAGGCACAGTCGCAGTTTAGAAATTGCCCTTCAAATGTGAGCTTTGCAGAGTGGAGTTTCAATGAATGTCAATGGACGGCGTGAGTTGCAAACAAATGGTCATATTGTGAAAACTATCAGGACTATGGCTTAGCCGTGGACATTTTTAGTGACAGCAGGGATAGCTGAACGTTTTGTGTAGGTGGGCTTGAAAATGAGGGAGTGGTGGCAGTTTAGAAATCATGTCCTGATTTTTCAGCTTTTGCCAGTTCCCACTCTAGCTTTCAACATTTTGCCATTCATTCCTATGGGACCAATTTCGCCACAAGAACGACGATATTTCGAGAACCATTTGGCGAAACGTTGCACAAAGTAATAGCACACCAATCGGGAACAATCCGCACGTTTCGGTATATTATTGTCTATGTAGTGTAAAAACTGTGGGAGGAGTTAGGGGGTAAATTTGGCTATAATAAGAATAATAATATATATGTGAGATAACAGTAAGTGGTCTTGCTATGCACTTACAATTTTCTGGCGCTTATACTCAGCTCCAGATATGTGCGCCTGAAGGGTATAATCCCTGTCTATGGATATGTAGACGGTCCTTGGATGTCCTCAAAAGGGGGTCTCCAGAGGTAGTAGTAAGTTATTTCTCCTTTCCAATAGTAGTGGGCTAGTATTCGAATAGTTGGTGATATATTTAAAAAAGAGGATAGAAACACAAAAAAGTGCTCTCTGGATGATACAGAATAAAATGATAAAAGATGGAGGTATACTCACAAGTCTATATATATTGAGCAATATCCCATTTGCTCTTCACTTGTGAGTATACCTCCATCTTTTATCATTTTAATCTGTAACATCCAGAGAGCACTATTTTGTGTTTATATTCTCTCTTTTATACCCCACTGCTATTGGAAAAGAGAAATACCCTTAAGATCCTAACATACTACACTATATCTGTGTCTTCTACCTTCCCTCCTCCATATTGCTTTGAGCGTGGGAATTTCATCACAGGCGCTGCTCCCTGATCCTACTATTCTGTATTTGAAGTGAAACACAACACAGAGAAGGCAAACTTACAATATAGACAGCAGTAGTCTGAGTACAGCTAAAATTGCATTTCTGAATTTGTTCCAGCTCCAAATTGATGATGAACTTTAACTTACTTGTTTCACGTTCAACCCTTTTCCCTGAATTTCCGAGCCCTTCCAATCGTGACAATAACTTGTTATTTTCAGCTTTCAGCTCTTTCATAAGTCGTTCGGTTGGGCTGGCATTGATAATAGCTTTGTTTTTTATTTTCTTTGCTCTAAAAAAGAAAGCATACATGTCAACATATTAAGTTTATTTCTTGGTGTCAATTCATGCGCATGAAAATATAAAATTTAATGCATCCTTGACCACAACATCATATAAATATGGCCAATAGAAGTCTGCTGCTCAATCCTAGCCCTGTGTTCACACAGTCATGGTTTCTCACATTTCTTTGGTTAGTAACATTAAGTATGCGTTGTAAATTAGCTATTAAATGTACAGTAAATCATCTGTTTGCTAAACCAACTTTTATTAAACTGCTGAAACTGGACCAAGTTGAACCAAGCTAATAGTTAAAGTGAGCTTTAATTTATGCTGTTCTTCAAATGTCACACCTTAGCCGCGTATGGATAGAGGCAATTGTACAAGTTGTGATCAAAACAAAACCTGGAATTTGACTATATGTCTGTTCAACCATAATGTACCTCTTTCATATTGAGTACACCCACACTTATTATATATCATTTTGTTCAGAATAAATAGGGCTTTAATTTCACATCAAATATTTATATGAAACATAATTTAAAGCGGCACGGTCATGCCAAACTCCTATTCTCCTATTCTCCTATTCTTTTCTCTTCTCATCCTCTCTCAGAATCTGTTCTCCTTTTCTTCCTTTCTGATCTAGTTTTCTTTAACCCCTTAAGGACACATGACGTGTGTGACATGTCATGATTCCCTTTTATTCCAGAAGTTTGGTCCTTAAGGGGTTAAAGCATAAGATAAAGTAAGGACTACTTTGTCTTGTGTATTTTTACTGCTGGCGGGCTGATCACTAGTAGACATGCCCCTATATATGCCCCAGTATGTGTCTCATGCATCCCCAGCTCCCCTATGTGTCTCATTCTCCCCATTTCAGTTTTACTATGTGTCTAATCCCCCCCAGCTCCTCCATTTGTCACATGCTCCCCCAGCTCCTTCATGTGTCTCATCCCCCCCGGCGCCTAATGTGTCTCATTCTCCCCCCACGCTCCTCCCTGTGTCTCATCCCCTCCATGTGTCTCTTTCTCCCTCCCCAGCTCATCCATGTGTCTCAGCCCCTCCAACTACTACATGTCTCATTCTCCCCTTTCCAGCTCCTCCATGTGTCTCATCCCCCACAATATGTCTCACTCTCCACCCACAGCCCTTCCATGTGCCTCATTCTCCCTCCCCAGCGCCTCCATAGTTCTCATTCTCCCAGCCCCTCCATGAGTCTTTCCCCCATCCTCCTCCCCTCCTGTACCATCTCACCTCCATGTAATGTGGCTGAGTGGATTGTGGTACCTGGTCTGAGAAGAAGTGCTTATTGCTCTCAGTGAAAGTTAAAAAGTTAAATATAGGGCTTTCCCCCTTTTCAGTTTTTACTTATTAAAATTTGCAGACTTGTATGCTGGGCCTATATTGCCATTGAGACTGTATGGCTGCCCAGGAATGAAAATTAACCTCATCATGGCATATCATTTGCAAACGTAGACAACCCAAGGCATTCAAAACGGGGTATGTCCAGTCTTTTTTAGTGGCCACGTAGTCGCAAACCCTGGTAAAAGTTAGTGTTGATGTCTGTTTTTTGCATTTTTCATAATAAAACTGCCCTTTCACTGATGACATCATTGTCACTATATGTTTTACTGCTCTAAACCACTCATATTTGTTTTCTGCAATGTCTCACGAGTACATCAGTGAAATCATATATACAGTGGCGGCTCTAGACTTTGTGAGGCCTTAGGTGAAACTCAAACATGAGGCCACACTAACACCCAAAGTGAAAATAAATAGGTGTTCATTGTGTGTGTATAAGGCTGTAGGGTGGGGGGGGGGGTCTGTAAGGTGGGTAGGGGGGCTGTAAGATAGGTAGGGGGATGTAAGGTGGGTAGGGGGCTGTGAAAAGTGAAATACCTGGTGATCCGGTGGGCTGATTTTCGGTCTGCAGTTAAGCCTCCGATCTCCGGTAAGAGCGTTGCCGTGGAAACCTGTGGCAACACTCTTATTGGCTGGAGATTGCGAGACACCTCAGTCTGCAGCTCGCACCCGGCGGCATACAGAGCAAGCCGCCGGGCCCCCTCCTGTTTCGTGTCCTTGGTCTCTGGCCGAGGACCCGATATGTCACTCTGCCTATGGCGCGAGGTCCCAGTGAGCGCGAGGCCCTAGGCGGCCACCTAAGTCACCTAATTAGAGAGCCGCCTCTGCATATATACTGCGTTCCTGAGTCAGTGTTTAACACTGTGCTATGCTATGCATGGAGACACTTTACTTTCCCCAGGCAGTATCCCATGCAGGCAGTGCTTTAACTTGCCATTCAGGCCATGTGATCGCGATGTCATCTTGATTACATGGGCCGGAAAGTCAGGATTGGGGGGGGCAGCGATCCACAGGGTTTACTATGCTGCCTCACATTAAATTGATTGAACTACAGTTCAGTTGGTCTATTGCATTTAGTGGAGTATTACTTAACAATCAATAAATCTTACAAGGACACTTATTTATCTCATATGGATAATTAATTTATTACAGGCACCGTTTTTATTTAATATTCAATCCCTTATCTTTCTCACTCAACAACTTTCCATACAGTCTTTGCCATTATATTCATATTTAGAGCCAGTATTGTATATCTACAGTTTTGCAAGAAACATTCCGAAGGGGGGGCAGGGTATTTATGGATACGTAACCTCTCTGCGTATCTGAGTGTAGACAATGTCTCCTCGTAGCAGATATCTGCAGGACTAATGGCAGCGATCTGATAAAAAAACAACAACAAATAAGCAAACAGAAACAGGATTACATAGCGGATATGAAATGTATATAGAAGCAGTGATTCGTGATTTGCTTTCATATCAATTTACCTTTAAAATAGGGATGAGGTATTTGCTACACAAAGTGATCACAGTATACATAATACAATTACTTTACATCTTTTTAAACACACTAACTAAGTTAAAAGACCACTTATGCACCCAGACCACTTCATCTCACTGGAGTTCTGCTTGCATTGGCCCTTAATTGTAACCTTTCCTTCAAAAAAACACTTTGAAGGGTTAAGCACAACTCATAGTGCCATAATAGGACAAGAAGCCACAAAGTGATGCCTCAACAATAACATTGTAGGAGGCGGAGAGGGCAACAGCAAGATTAAGATGCTAATTTTTATTGCAGTTATGGAGTGAAAATCTAAAGTGGGACTAGGGCACTATAGCCATAAGAATACAGGTTTGCATTTATAACGGTATTGTGTTCTCTTAAATAGGTTCATCCATCTCAATACAATTCAGTACATTGAGAAATAAATTGCAATAATGGAGACATTTAGCACAGCTGTATGTATTTTTAATACAAATACAAAAAGGAATTTTCATGATACAGTACCATAACGGTCCTACTATTGCCCCCCAGAGCAGACTGTAGAAGCTTTGTCAGAACAGAATCTCGATATGGAATATGTAAAATCTTCTTTCCCATTGCTGCCTCAGCAAGTGCACTAAGGAGAGATTAGAAATTCAGTATAACAGCGGGACACAATTTAATGGTTAAAGGAGCACGTGTCGTCAGGGCTATAATAATAGTTAAAGGACCACTATAGGCACCCAGACCACTTCAGCTTAATGAAGTGGTCTGGGTGCCAGGTCCATCTAGGGTTAACCCTTTCTGCTGTAAACATAGCAGTTTCGGAGAATGTAAAATTACATATCCAGAATTAGCTGTGGAGGTTGCTTACTATCAACCATAGGCAATGTGAATAAAGGGAGAGATTTTACTAGTGATTTTAAATATTGCATCATGCAATTTGAGTGCGGTTTCAGTGATGGAATATACATTTTGTTTAAATATCTCTGGTACATATGCTCATGCCCCCCTATACTAAAGGAGCAAATATGCTTTGAGTAATTAACAATTCTGATTTCCCTGAATGAGAGAACTTCAGCTGTGTAATGCACTGTTCTTCACTACAATACCTTATCACATTGCCTAAGGTAGTCAAACTGAGGTTCACACAGGTGCCTTCTCGAAGACGGTCTCCTTCTGAACCAGAAGACTTCTGTCTTTCACTTCCTGCCAAATCCACCAAGTTAATGCTGGATTGTTTGGTGATGTCCTCTTCCAAGAAAATCTAGGGAAAAGCACACGCAGTGTTCAGTATTCCAGATTAATGTACTTAAGGACACAAGCTATTTTAGCTATGTGTGATATATATATACACACACACACACACACACACACTGTGTTTTGCACTCCAACCATTACTCCTTACTGGATTCAGCCTGGTGTTCAGTAACACATAAGATAGGTATTCCTTAAAAAGCCAGCACTCTGGATCTTGCAAGCAAAATTCTTCTTTATTATAGTATAAATCCATTATTGTCAACGTTTCAGTTCAGGTTCTAAACTTAAGAACAAAAAGAAAGTTTATAACCTGAACTGAAATGTTGACAATAATAGATTGATACTATAATAAATAAGATCCAGAGTGCTGGCTTTTTAACGAATCCCGTTAGATAGATGTATACACATACATACATACATACATACATCCATACAGTATATAGGATTTCATTTCGCCCCCCCCCCCCCGAAAGTTAAAGGCAGGCCCGGACTGGCCATCGGGCACACCGGGCAAATGCCCGGTGGGCCGCGATGGCTGTGGGGCCGAGGCCGGCAGGGGAGATCACAGGATCTCCCCTGCCAGCCCCTGCAGCGCCGAGCGCCGGCCCTGCTCTGTGCCTCCATGGGCCGGTGGGGAGATCAAAGATCTCCCTCACCGTCCCACAGGCAGTTACTGGCGGCCGCCGGCAGGAGAGGGTGTGAGGGAGGGAGGCAGGAGAGAGGACCGGCGGAGTTCTATCCAGCAGCTCCGCCGGGTCCTCTCGTGAGGTCTGAGCGTTACCGCGGCAACGCTAAAGTTCACTCTCACCACTGGACCACCAGGGAAGGATGGCAGCACGGCACCCCCCCCCCAGGCAGAACGGATCCCCCATCCCCCCAGGCAGAACGGATCCCCCCTCCCCCCAGGCAGAACGGATCCCCCCAGGCTAAAGGTAAGAAGGGAGGAGGGGGGATAAAACTTTTTTTTTTTTTTAATTAATAAAAAAATATATTTCAATTTAAATAAAATATACATTCACACTCACACACACAGCACCCAAACACACACAGCACCCAAACACACACAGCACCCAAACACACACACAGCACCCTCAGACACACACACAGCACCCAAACACACACAGCACCCTCAGACACACACAGCACCCAAACACACACACACAGCACCCTCAGACACACACACAGCACCCTCGCTCACACATATACAGCACACTCCCACACATACATATATATATATATATATATATATAAAATAACCCTCAGTGAGTTAAAAGACAAAGAAAATTAGAAACCTAGAATGTGACGGCACATAAAAACACCCTCACACACAGCACCCCTCTTACATACACACACACTGCGCCCCTCAGACATACAATACGTCCAAATATATATATATATTATATACACACACACACACACACAAACACACTACAGCAACCCTCACACTGCACCACTACACACATTACGCTCCAGATACACGCTAGATCCCTTACCCTATATGCACTCGTAATCCTCTACACACACACACACACACACACACACTACAACCCGTATGCACACACTCGCTACATCCCCTATAACACTATGCCCCCTATACACACACTCTCTACAGCGCCTAGCCACACATATTACACCACAAACACAAATTAAATTGACCTATTTACACAATACCACATCACACTCTACATACATGCAACCCGACAAGCAGGCTCCAAACATATGCACCATGCACTTTACTGGCCCTTTTGTCCTCTGGTATCCCACTTGTGGAGACACCAGAGACAATTTAAAAGCAAACACAGCGCAAGCATGTTATTAAATTTGCTTGCGCTGCGCAGAACAAATTCAGGGCCTTTTTCTAATGCCAGAGCTCTTCAGCGGGGCTCTGCGCATTGAACTAACATGCTCACTTTGAGAGGGGGCGTGCTTGTCATTAGTGATGACAAAACACACCCTATCTGGCCCCGCCCCCTTCTTAGGGGGCCGCTCTGATTGAAAAATGCCCGGGCCCAATTTTTTTCCCAGTCCGGCCCTGGTTAAAGGTCATAAAATACAAGGAGTAGGGGGCTGGGCTTGACTACCAGGATGCTCAGTCGCTCCTTGTAAATCACTATATTTTATGAACTGACGGGACCCTATGTTACTACCAGGGCTTTTCAGCTATGATGCAGGCACACCAACTGGGCCACATCAACATATTTGTTAAAGAAGTCAGTTGACAAAGTTCAGTGACTTCTCTTTCTACACTCTACACTCAGCAGAGCAAGATCACAGAGTCTGTATTGACCTACGGAGGCTCTCAAATACAAACATATTAGTTTTACTGTTCATAATATACATATAAATCATACATATATTTCCACAAGTTGTGGAACTTAAAAAAACAAAACAAACTAATATAGTTCCAAACATCCCCCTCTGTGGCAGGGCAGAATTGACATAGGGGCTGATGGAACTGCAGCTCCAGGACCATGCCCATGGAACAGGACCATTGTTGTTTTTGTTTTTTTTACTCTTCACATGCTCTTGCTTAAATGACCACTCTACACTTAAAAAAAAACCAATTTTTTAAAAAAATCACAGTTTAGTAGATATGCCCCAAAGAATAAATGCATGCATATTTTTATGCATGTATTCATTGGGAGTACAGTCTAAAAGAGATTACAAAAGCTGCAGTTGTTATGACTGCAGCCTTTGTAAGTCCTCCCCTTTTTTCCTTGAAGACACTTTCAGTCTCTTCACTTTGAAGTGCTTTTAGGGTGTCTAATGGTTCTTTAAGCATGAAAACGTAAGAGGGATGTAGGGGAACAAAACCTGTGTGGCCTGGCTGACAAAAGAAATTAGTTAAAGGACCACTCTAGGCACCCAGACCACTTCAGCTTAATGAGGTGGTCTGGGTGCCAGGTCCTTCTAGGGTTAACCCATTTTTTCATAAACATAGCAGTTTCAGAGAAACTGCTATGTTTATGAATGGGTTAAGCCTTCCCCCTATGTCCTCTAGTGGCTGTCTCATTGACAGCCGCTAGAGGCGCTTGCGTGCTTCTCACTGTGATTTTCACAGTGAGAGCACGCCAGCGTCTATAGGAAAGCATTATGAATGCTTTCCTATGTGACCGGCTGAATGCGCGCGCAGCTCTTGCCGCTCGTGCGCATTCAGCCGACGGGGAGGAGAAGAGGCGGATCGGAGGAGGAGA
Organism: Pelobates fuscus; assembly: GCF_036172605.1. Classification (NCBI taxonomy): domain Eukaryota; kingdom Metazoa; phylum Chordata; class Amphibia; order Anura; family Pelobatidae; genus Pelobates; species Pelobates fuscus. The sequence goes on along the minus strand of NC_086318.1, from coordinate 221,391,690 downwards.
GCAGGAGGAGATCTCTCCGCCCAGCGCTGGAAAAAGGTAAGATTTAACCCCTTTCCCCTTTCCAGAGCCGGGCGGGAGGGGGTCCCTGAGGGTGGGGGCACCCTCAGGGCACTCTAGTGCCAGGAAAACGAGTATGTTTTCCTGGCACTAGAGTGGTCCTTTAACCCCTTAAGGACACATGACATATCTGACATGTCATGATTCCCTTTTATTCCAGAAGTTTGGTCCTTAAGGGGTTAAGGTAAAAATGACTTTGCGCACTATGCAAATGCTCTTGCCTCTTCATTCTCTCTAACACTGTAGCATGTTCCCTTTCTTCTACATTTACTACATACAACTTTCCTCTGTCCCAGACTGTATAACATGAGCTTCTGGCTCCTAGTAAGAAGGTTAGGAGAGGATTGGACCAGCGAGTGCTAGGGGACATTTCTTAGAAAGCAAGGAGCAAGTGCATCATTAGACGCATTTATGCCAAGCTCAGGGTGCTGTCTGCATGGTATGTCTTTTGCTGGCCAGTCTGCACGATTGTCAGGCAGCCTGTCATGCATTTACACCAGGCTGACCTTCTAATTCTTTGGGCAGACTCGAACCCTTTTTGGGCATGTTCTGGTTAAGTGATTCGCATCAGTGGCCCAGCCTTTTACTCTGCCCACCGACATTCTGCTTCTCCGGACACTGCTGTTTACTTGAAAGATGAAAGCCAGAGATTAGCATAGGGTTTGTGTCGTCTTATAGCTATATCCTGTGAGTTTCCCTCCAACACCACTTCCACCAGATACGTGATGTTTGGGAGGTATGATTGTTTTGGTGTTTTCTGTCAATAAGATTCTGTGATTAGGCCCATCATAATTGTCAGCATCATGCCCAAAGGGCTCTTAATCTGGCCCTGCTCTGTGGTATCAAACTCACATGAACCAGAGCCTTAAACAATCAGCTCTGAGTTTGAATGCTGGAAAAGAGAAAACTGATAGATTCCTCTGGAAGGATCTCCGCCAAGAGAACAGGGGAATTTCGATAGTGTAATACTGTTTAGCAAATATTTAGCATACTTTTAAAACTCTTACATATAAATAATGTGAGCTCTTGTGCACGATAGACTCGCAAGCATCGCATTAAAAAAAGGTCCGGGTTATTGCTGAGCTAACCATGTGTCTGCGGTATACATGTCCTTCTCAACCAAACGCCTTTGAACTTCATGCCTTCCTGCGATGTCAGCAGTTCCTTGACATGCTTCACCCCAAACATCATGTGATTTTGAATGCTAATCCTATTCAGAAACCTCATTCTAATCATAACCCTTATCCTAAACTTAATCCTAAAATTAATCTCAACCCTAGCAATAGTGTTAGAAGGATTCTTCAAAGCCACAGTTAGTGAAGATGGCATGAATGAATGTCACTACATTACTAAAAGAATGGTTGAAGAAAGTCTATAGGGTAAATTTTTTTTAGTATTATTATTTGTTTCATAAAGATTTTTGGGGGGGTATGTGGTCAGAACTACCGTATATGTTATAATGCAACAAAGCCAAATGTATTCTGTACCTGTTTGAAGTGTATGGTGATGACCATGTGGGACCGGCTGCTGCTGGCATTCATGCTGGTTGAGGCAGTGGTTCTTATTTTTTTCCCTTGTTCCATTAATTTTTCAATTTGAGCATAGCTCTCGCAAGGCACTAGTTTTAGACCATCAACATAAAATCCTTGATGCTGATCTTCTCGCACTTTCAGACCACCAGACTTTTTGGTTTTACATAGCAAATCTGTGACCTGGACAAAATAACGAGTTAGAAAATTTCTGTAACTTTTTATTTTCACAAACTAGATGTTGGCTTACCAGTCGAGAAGAAGAAGCAGCTGCAAATTCAGGTTTTTATTTTAGATTGAAAGCTCACTTGGACAGGGACCTCTTCACCTACTGTTCCCATATGTCAATCGTGTTTTGTACAACGATGCGAAATACATTGACGCTATATAATTAATTGTAATAGAGCTGCTCTGTTTAGTGCCCCTTGGCTGCCATCAGTTTTGGTAAGTGGGTCCATCCAAATTTTATGATGAATGAAACCACTGCTGAGTGATGAACTATGGGGGTTTATGGGATATGCTCAATACTCTCACTGAAAACAAATGGAAGGCTAATGATTGGCTGATAATCACCATCTAATGCCTAGTCTGTGCAGAGCCCTTTGCAGGTGACTTATTTCTTATTTGCACATACATTTCATACATTTAAAATATTTTCTATATAATATGAGTGTGGGAGTACTTGTAATCATGCACTGCTCTACAACTAGCTCTCCAGACAATGCTCTGCATACACACTCTGCAATAGTCAAGAACTACCATCCCTGAACTCTTCTGATTAAGACTGACAATAAGCATGGATCAAAGCTATTCTCTGAGAAATGCCAGGAATTCCATGTTCTATTTATGTTAATTTTGAATTACATCTAAGGAACACTATAGGGTCAGGGATACAAACGTGTATTTCCGATCCTATAGTGTTAAAAGCCACCACCATTTAGGTGGCTTGCCCCTCTTGCTCTCCTTAAAAGGTAGGAAAACCACCTTATTTCCAGTGCTGTGTGGGTCTTCCCCATCTACCTCCTTTTCCATAGGAAATGCATTGGATTGGCTGAGATTGTCAAGGAGGCAGGGCGAGGCCAGGGCCAAATGCCACCCTGGCCAAACAGCATCTCCTCATAGAGGAGCATCTCCTCATCTTCTCCATTTTCTGTGGTGTAAGAAATTTTCCCTCTCACCTCTCATCCGTGATCTCTAGTTGCTTTATTCACCGAACGAACATCCTGTCATTTAGGAAGGGCGCTGGTGAAATTCACTGAATTCACTGAATTCACTGAATTTCACCCTAACAGAACGTCGAAAGTTTGTCCATTCATGTTAGGACAAAATTTGTGCATTTTATTTGGTTTGGAATTTCTGCCGCGGCAAGTGGGGGCCCTAAGTGACAAAAGGGGGGCAACCTAAAGTCCCACCCAGCTCCCACCCATAAGCGGAGGGTGGTGGTCCTAAGTTACAAGGGGGGAAAATACTGCCTCCCCCAGCCACCACCCATGGCAAATGACAGGATGTTCAAATGGCAAATAAAGCAACTAGAGATCATGGAGGAAAGGTGAGTATTGTTGGAAAATTTCTTTGACCTCAGGAAATGGAGCGGACTTAAGCTCCTACTTTGGTAAAAGAAGGTCAAGTATAGGAAAAATACATAAGACAAATTAGTACCTACTTTGACTTATGTTTTTTAAAAAAATAGATAAGACATGAAGAAAATAAGAACAGATTCTGAGAGAGGGAGAGAAGAGGAAACAATAGGAGAAAGTTAAGTTCGGCATGTGTCGATAGACTGGTATTTCAATAGTCTTATTTTTTTTTTTTTATTTCTTTATTTTTCATGTGCATTGAGTTACAACATGCTTGCAGCGCCGCGACGGCATGTACAAGCTATTCAATGTTCTACAATGTCATGGCAGGATAAACAGCACATTTACATTTTTTTGATATAACAGGCTTAGTACACATGAATAACACTTTTATAGCTAGTCTATGCGTGCTTAATTAAGTAGTTATGGTATAATCAGTGAGGTAAAGGCTTATACAAGATAAGTACAGATTTCTCTACACTGATTAATTAAATGTGACCAGGGCCGGCCTTAGGGGTGTGCGAGCTGTGCGGCCGCACAGGGCGCCATAGAGCAGGGGGCGCCGTGCGGCCGCACAGCCGGCCGGGATTTAAAAAAAAAAATTTTTTTTTTTTTAAATTTGCAGCGGGGGCGGAGCTTACCGTACTGCGGGGGCGGAGCTCCCTGCTTCCCCACCAAACAGTCACCAGGAGCTGCACTGCCTCCACAATGAACTCCGCAGGTAACTGTGTGCTTGTCATGTGAGTGTGACTCTCTGCCTGTGTGTATTACTGTCTGTGTGTGTGTGTGTATATGACTGTCTGCCTCTGTGTGTCTGTGTGTATTACTGTCTGTGTGTGTGTATATGACTGTCTGCCTCTGTGTGTATTACTGTCTGTGTGTGTGTGTGTGTATGACTCTCTGCCTGTGTGTATTACTGTCTGTGTGTATCACTGTCTGCCTATGTGTGTCTGTGTGTATGACTGTCTGCCTGTGTGTGTGTATTACTGTCTGTGTATGTGTGTGTGTGACTGTCTGCCTCTGTGTGTCTGTGTATATGACTGTCTGCCTCTGTGTGTCTGTGTGTATGACTGTCTGCCTGTGTGTGTGTATTACTGTCTGTGTGTGTGTGTGTGTGTGACTGTCTGCCTCTGTGTGTCTGTGTATATGACTGTCTGCCTCTGTGTGTCTGTGTGTATGACTGTCTGCCTGTGTGTGTGTATTACTGTCTGTGTGTGTGTGTATGACTGTCTGCCTCTGTGTGTATGACTGTCTGCCTGTGTGTGTCTGTGTGTATGACTGTCTGCCTGTGTATGTGTATTACTGTCTGTGTGTGTGTGTGTGTGTATGACTGTCTGCCTGTGTGTGTGTATTACTGTCTGTGTGTGTGTGTGTGTATGACTGTCTGCCTCTGTGTGTCTGTGTGTATGATTGTCTGCCTCTGTGTGTCTGTGTGTATGACTGTCTGCCTGTGTGTGTGTATTACTGTCTGTGTCCGTGTGTATGACTGTCTGCCTGTGTGTGTGTATTACTGTCCGTGTCTGTGTGTATGACTGTCTGCCTCTGTGTGTGTCTGTGTGTATGACTGTGTGTGTCTGTGTGTATTACTGTCTGCCTCTGTGTGTGTCTGTGTGTATTACTGTCTGTGTCTGTGTGTATGACTGACTGTCTGCCTGTGTGTGTCTGTGTGTGTGTGTGAGACTGTCTGCCTTTGTGTGTCTGTGTGTGTGTGTATGACTGTCTGCCTGTGTGTGTGTGGATGTCTTCCTGTGTGTGTGTATGGCCGTCTGACTCTGTGTGTGTGTGTGTGTGTCACATACAACCAATACACGCATATCACACACTGTTAATACACCCATTACAAATATCACACATAGCATACATATCACACCTACTATCACATACACAGACAACACAAACATTACAGCATACATGGATGACGGGGGGGGGGCGCTGTGAAGATTTTTCGCACAGGGCGTCTAAATGCCTAAGGCCGGCCCTGAATGTGACCACCAGGGGGCAGCGAGTTGCTGGGCTAGTCGGATAGAGTAGTCATGTGGGCTCAGTCATTGTTAAGTGGTTTCTTGCTGATTTCTGTGCGGATCTGCAAAAACAAGATCATCTAAAATAAACTCAAAAGGCAATACTGAAAATGAAATGCTAACATGAAGGATATACAGTGCTCTGCTTTTAATTATGTATGTTTAGCAGCCGCTCAGGTACTCCAGCAGCTGTGCTGTATCGGCTGGCATCCTGGCTGTAGTCAAGTCCCTTATGTTCCACGCTGATTGCTTAAAAGCTTAGGTACTTGTTGGCCAGGAGTGTGTTCTTATGTGACTGCTGGCATCAGCCTCAGATGTAGAATAAAGTCTCCAGTTTAGGCAGGGTCAGTGTCCCGCTGTAGTCCCGCAGATCCGCTGATAATAGTGGAAGATGTAGCCTCAGATATTGCAAATATGTGCCGAGCCCTTCCGTTCTCCGGCTTATAATGGAAGCGGCGGCCATCTTGGATTTTGCCACGCGGTCCCTGTTGATTGTTTCACCGCCCGGATTGCCATAGTTCCCCAGGGGGGGGAGAACGGGGCCCTCAGTAGGCGTGTGAGAGGTCCCGCCGGACTAAGTGCGGGAGATCGTCCGCTTCTCCCGCCAGAGCCTCACGGCAGGCCGCAATCGCATCCGCCCAGCAGTCAGCATTGCCAGTAGGACGGGGCCAACAGCTCCTCCGAGAGTTGTTGCTCGGCTCCCCTCTGCCTTCTAACAGCTGTTGGGTGTTTTTTTGGGGGGAGATAAGGTAGTTTTGGGCTGGATGATGTTGGTTTATCCAGCTCCGCGGTCAGGCCCCGCCCCCCTCAATAGTCTTATTTTCAAAAGCTACAATTAAGATGTCACAAATTCACACCCTTTAAAATTTAGGATGTTTAGGTTCTCATTTAATACACTTCTCACAGCATTGGTAGGAAAGATGGAAGCTAACCATTCCAAATTGTAAAGGATTAGAAGAGTGATAGTAATTCATTAACCCAATGTCTAATGTCTAAGCAGGACTCCAATACAATAGAAATTATTGATACTCATCTCATTCAGAAATTGGCAATTACCTGTTCATTATAAATCTCCAGCATACTGAAAGTTACCTGTAATAAGAGAACATGATGTAATATGGTATTATTTTTATTATTATTATTATTCAAAATGCAGACTATTTTGTTTTCCCTGCTGACTGGTTATATTATATTGCATATTTAGTATCCCAAGCCTGTGATCTCTAAAGGCCTGCCGGCCTTTCCAAATCCATACCTCCCAATGTTAAGTGTTTGGTCCATCCTTTTACATACATTTTTTTTTCAATATATATTTTTTATTGTAGCTTTGCAAAATATATACAATAATCTAAAATAGCATATTTTGCCACATTTTGAGTGCAACATGTTATTAACATACACAAGATATGACATATAAACGCTAACTGGACTACACGTCTATAAAGTCGAACCACCAGAAAGGTATGCGTCATGTAGGAGGTGCGCAGTGTCATTAGTGACCTAGTGCACTAGGTGTTACAGGTTAAATAGGGAACCCTTACTGTCACGTTGGTATTGCTACCTTTCAGTTAGTTTACCGAATAATATTGAACACAGCATAGACCACATAAATGTACGTCTGTGCAATCAGACTATTGTATAATCTGTATCTGCCAAAAGGAGCCCAGTGTTATGAAATACACCTTTCGTACATGGAGATGAAGACAACATGTTTTAATGCATGGTAGATGCTGCATAAGTAGCAAATAGACATTTAGAAGATCACAGACTGCAAACTCAGAATGCCATAAAGGTAATGTCAGCTATAAGTTCCACTGTATTACATTTTTTACATAAATTTCAATGACTTGTTCTTCTTTTCTTGGTGTTGCTGTATACATTACTGCAACAAATGTTTATCTCAACCACTGCTATATTGTATTGATGCATACTATAAAGTTTACCTGGTATCTTCTGTTATTCTCTTGATTATTTTCAATAGCTCGAAAGAGCTCCTCACAGACAACAGGGATGATGCCTCTGTTAGCCCCATAACCAATCATGGAATAGCTCTTCCCAGAACCTGTCTGTCCATATGCAAGCAGAGTAGCATTGTAACCCTGCCAGGCATTGTTTAGCACTCCCTGGCCAAGATCATCGAACAGTGTTTGCTGGAGAAACAAAAAGAAGCCAAGTAAAATGTTAAAATATCCAACTACATAATACAGCTACTACATATTTATACCTTACACATGATCTGATTTTGGGTTCATGTACAGCTCTCCCAGGTTGGTTTCCTGATTGCTCTTATCAGGAGACTATGACACCAAGGAATTCACCCCAGCCTGTCTAAGGATGTACTTGCACTGTCTTAATGAAACATAAACCTCCCCCCATCCCCCCCCTAAATGTTATGTAAATAGCTGCTTTATAAAAATTAGAGATATACATACAGACAGGGCTGGTGCACAGGCGAAGATGGTTTGGCGCCCCCTCACCAACCCACCCAAAAGCATCTTCATCTGTGTGCCCCTTAACCCACCTTTTGTTTCTTATCCCCTTTTTAAAATGTCTTACCCCTTTAGTGTATCTTATCCCCTATTTTCCCCATTGTGTGTCTTACACCTTACCTGTTTATCTCTTACAACCCCCCTTTATGTGTCTTACTCCCCCATCTCATTTGTGTGTATCCTTCTCTTCCAGCCCCTGTGTGTCGTTTCCTCTTACCAGCTCCTCTGTGTGTTTCTCTTTCACCACCAGCCTCTCTGTGTCTATTTTTCCTCTTTTCCTGTCTCTTTCACCCCAGCCCCTTTGTATTTCCACCCCCAGGCCCATATGTGTGTCTTTCCCCCTCCTCATGTCCCTCTGTGTTTCTTTCTCCCCACTCTCCCCCCCCCCGTGTTCCTCTCTCCTCCCCTCCATGTCCATTAGTGTTCCTCCCCCCTTACCTGTGTCTTATTGCCCCCCCCCCCATTCCCCTTAATGTTCCTCTCCCTTCTCTTTTAGTGGTCCCCTCTACCTGTGTTCCATTTCCCTTCCATCCCTTGTACCTTAGTGCCCCCCTTAATGTTCCTCTCTCCCCCCCCAGTGTTCTTCTACCCTCTCTCTTTTTTAGTGTTCTTCCCCCTGTAGTGTTCTTTGCCCCAACATCCCAGTGTTCTTTCCCCCTTCCTCCTAGTGTTCTTTCCCCCCTCCCCTGTCCCATAGTGTTCTTTTCCCCCCTCCCCTGTCCCATAATGTTCTCCCCTCCCCCCCTTGTCCCATAGTGTTCTTTCCACCCTTCCCCGGTCCCATAGTGTTCTTTTCCCCATCCCCTGTCCCATGGTGTTATTTTCCCCCCTCTCCTGTCCCATAGTGTTCTTCCACCCCCCTCCCCTGTCCCATAGTGTTCTTCCACCCCTCCTCCCCTGTCCTATAGTGTTTACTTCCACCCCCCTCCCCTGTCCCATAGTGTTATTTTCCCTCCTCCACTGTCCTGTAGTGTTCTTTCCGCTCCTCCCCTGTCCCATAGTGTTATTTCCCCCCGTGCCCTGTCCCATAGTGTTCTTGTACCCTCTTCCCTGTCCCATAGTGTTCCTTACCACTCCCCTCCCCTGTCCCATAGTGTGCCTTACCACCCCCCTCCCCTGTCCCATAGTGTTCTTCCACCCACTCCCTGTCCCATAGTGTTCCTTACCACCCCTCCCATGCTTTAGTGCCCCTTTCTTTCTCTCCCCCCTTTGGTCCCCAGTAAGTCTCCTACCTTTATTGTAGCGTGGCTGAGCGGAGCAGACACCGGCCGGACAGACAGGAAGTGCTCTCTCAGTGAGCACTTCCTTTCATTTAGGCCAGGTACAGAAAACATAAATTCCTGTACTGCGGTGCGCACTGCTCCGCTCGGCAACGCTACACAGAGTGCCTGTCAGGAGGGAGAGCTGTGCGCCCACCTCCTGCCGGTCACTCTGATCTAGCCCCCCCCCAGGGCAGGTGCGCCCTAAGGCGGCCGCTTGTGCCGCCTTATGGATGCGCTGGCCCTGCCTACAGACAGGTTTTCTACTGTTCATGAATCTTATACCTGCATTACAAAAATGAAGAACTAAAAAAAAATATTAGAGATATACATTTTAGATAACCTCTGACACACCCACTCAAAATTCTTTGAGAAAATCACTCTTTAGTTAAATTGTTCAAAGGCACTCTTCACTCTTATGGTGCTCTGGTGGTACACAACACCGGTTAAATTGTGCCACATGCAGATTCAGTATACAGACACGTGCTGGCGATTGTGTGGAGATAAGGGTACCTATATCCATATGGGGTGGACATGCCCGAGAGTAACAGGCTATTGTAGTAGTCAACCTGGGAAAGAGGTATTACAAAGGCATCTTGAGGTGAATATCTGACCATGCCTATTGTCACGTCCCACTGAAGGAATACATTTTTACAAACAGAGATACCTCAACAAGATATATTTAGTGGCCTGTAGGACACTGGCACGGTTGTGGCTGAGCTCGGAAATGAACACCCAATTGAGCAAGTTATTGCTAAACTAAAATAAAATAATTTTATGGTTAAATTCAGGACCAGATTAAGAGCCCAGTGGGCCTGGTGCTGACAATTATGAGGGGTCTAAGTACAGAATCTTATCGACCAAAAACACTAAAACAGTCATACCTCTCGCGTTGTGTATCTGGTGGAGATGTTGCCGGAGGGAAACTCATAGGATGCAGCTATAAGAAAACTCTTTCTCTAAAAATATTCTCTAAAAATATGCTAATCTCTCTCTAATTCATGCTTTCATCTTTCAAGTAAATCCATACCCCTTAACAGCAGTGTCCAATGAAGCAGGAAGTCAATGGGCGGTGTAAAAGGGTCTGTGTCCCCATGTCTCAGTGTCCCCATTTGTGTTTGCAGGGCCAGGGGCACCGCCAGGAGTGTGCACTTCATTTTAGTCCAGCCGGGTACAGGAAACAAAAGCTCCCTGTACCCGCGGACCATACAGAGCTCGGCCACGCTACAACAGAGGCAGGGGAGGGGGGAGAAATAAATTTACAGGGTGGGGGGAATAAATTGACAGGGGGGAATTGACAGGGGGGAGGAAGAAATTGACGGGGGGAAATAAATTGACAGGGTGGGGGGGAGAAATTGACAGGGAGGAGGGGGGAGAAATTAACAGGGAGGAGGGGGGAGAAATTGACAGGGAGGGGGGGAGAAATTGACAGGGAGGGGGGGAGAAATTTACAGGGAGGGGGAGAAATTGACGGGGGGTGAAATTGACAGGGGGGAGAAATTGACAGGGGGGAAAGAAATTGACGGGGGGAGAGAAAGAAACTGACAGGGAGGGGGGAGAGAAAGAAATTGACAGGGGTGGGAGAAAGAAATTGACATGGAGGGGGGAGAGAAAGAAATTGACAGGGAGGGGGGAGAGAAAGAAATTGACAGGGAAGGGGGAGGGAGAAAGAAATTGATAGGGAAGGGGGAGGGAGAAAGAAATTGACAGGGAAGGGGGAGGGAGAAAGAAATTGACAGGGAAGGGGGAGGGAGAAAGAAATTGACAGGGAAGGGGGAGGGAGAAAGAAATTGACAGGGGGTGAGAGTGACAATGGACGGAGGGGGAATGAGAGTGACAACAGGGGGAGAAGAGAGTGACATCCATCACACACACACAATCACACACAATGCACCCATTGCACACAAAGACAATGCACCCTTTGCACACAGAAAACACACGATGCATTACACACACAATGCATTACACACACACAGACACAAGCAATGCAACCCTTACACACAATGCATCCCTTACACACACAGAAACACACAATGCATTCCTTAGACACACTTAGTGTCCCCATGACAGGGAAGGGGGGGAAAAAGCAATTGACAGGGAAGGGGGGGAGAAAGCAATTGACAGGGAAGGGGGGGAGAAAGAAATTGACAGGGAAGGAGGGGGGAGAAATTGACAGGGAAAGGGGGGTGGGGGAAGAAATTGACAGGGAAGGGGGGAGAAAGAAATTGACAGGGAAGGGGGGAGAAAGAAATTGACAGGGAAGTGGGGGAGAAAGAAATTGACAGGGGGGAATTGACAGGGAGGGGGAGAAATTGACAGGGGGGGAATTGACAGGGAGGGGGGGGAGAAATTGACAGGGGGAGAGAAAGAAACTGACAGGGAGGGGGGAGAGAAAGAAATTGACAGGGGGGGAGAAATAAAATGACAGGGGGGAGAAAGAAATTGACAGGGAGGGGGGAGAGAAAGAAATTGACAGGGACGGGGGAGAGAAAGAAATTGACAGGGAGGGGGGAGAGAAAGAAATTGACAGGGAAGGGGGGATAAAGAAATTAACAGGGAAGGGGGGGAAAAAGCAATTGACAGGGAAGGGGGGAGAAAGAAATTGACAGGGAAGGGGGGGAGAAATTGACAGGGAAGGGGGGGGGGGAGAAATTGATAGGGAAGGGGGGGAAGAAATTGACAGGGAAGGGGAGAAAGAAATTGACAGGGAAGGGGGGGAGAAAGAAATTGACAGGGAAGTGGGGGGAGAAAGAAATTGACAGGGGAGAAATAAATTGACAGGGGGAATTGACAGGGAGGGGGAGAAATTGACAGGGGGAATTGACAGGGAGGGGGAGAAATTTACAGGGGGGGAATTGACAGGGAGGGGGGGCGAAATTGACAGGGGGAGAGAAAGAAACTGACAGGGAGGGGAGAGAAAGAAATTGACAGGGGGAGAAAGAAATTGACAGGGGGAGAAATAAATTGACAGGGAAGGGGGAGGGAGAAAGAAATTGACAGGGAAGGGGGAGGGAGAAAGAAATTGACAGGGAAGGGGGAGAAAAAAATTGACAGGGAAGGGGGAGAAAAAAATTGACAGGGGGGTGAGAGTGACAATGGACGGAGGGGGAATGAGAGTGACAACAGGGGGATAAGAGAGTGAGAAGGGAGGGGGGAGAGATTGACATCCATCACACACACACACACAATCACACACAATGCACCCATTGCACACAAAAGACAATGCACCCTTTGCACACAGAAAACACACGATGCATTACACACACTGCATTACACACACACAGACACAAGCAATGCAACCCTTACACACAATGCATCCCTTACACACACAGAAACACACAATGCATTCCTTACACACACTCAATGCACCCCTTACACACACTCAATGCACCCCTTACAGACGCACACACTGCATCCCGTACATACACAGAAGCACACCTTGCAGCCCTTACACATACAAACACAGATTCACATAATGCATTCCTTACACACATATCAGGACATCCCCTACACACTCCACCCCCTGTGAACAAACTCATTGGTGGAACATGAAGGTGGACCCTGGGACCCAGACCTTGAGCTGTGTAAAGGGCCCCCAAAAAATGGAGCTGCTTCCCGTTCTCCCAGAACATTGATTTTTGTGACCACAGTTACAAACAGCATCCAAAGAGCCTGTTCTACACCAGACCAGTGGAGCCAGACTGCAGCTAGAGCCCATCATCATCCTCATCTGGCTGTAAGTAGGCAATCTAGTATATTATTCGTGGCACTAATCTCTAATTTACCTCACATTAAAGAAACACTATAGTCCCCAGAACCACTGCAGCTTAATGTAGTGGTTCTGGTGTCTATAGCCTGTCCCTGCAGGCCTTTTAATGTAAACACGGTGGCACTGCAGCACTGGCGTTAGATAACATGGCATATCATATGGGTGGGGCATTGTGATGTCACATGGGGGGGGCGGCAAACTTTACTTTTGCCTAGGGCGGCAACAGTCCTTGCACCAGCCCTGTGTGTTTGTGTCCCCATGTCTCCAAGTGTCTCAGTGTCCCCAGAGGTCTCCCTGTGTCCCCATGTCTCACAGTGTCCCCTAGTGTCTCAGTGTCCCCATGACAGGGAAGGGGGGGGGGGAGAAAGAAATTGACAGGGAAGGGGGGGAGAGAGAAATTGACAGGGAAGGGGGGGAGAGAGAAATTGACAGGGAAGGGGGGGAGAGAGAAATTGACAGGGAAGGGGGGGAGAGAGAAATTGACAGGGAAGGGGGGGAGAGAGAAATTGACAGGGAAGGGGGGAGAAAGAAATTGACAGGGAAGGGGGGGAGAAAGAAATTGACAGGGAAGGGGGGAAAGAAATTGACAGGGAAGGGGGAGGGGGAAAGAAATTGACAGGGAAGGGGGGGGGGGAAGAAATTGACAGGGAAGGGGGGGAGAAAGAAATTGACAGGTAAGGGGGTGGATAAAGAAATTGACAGGTAAGGAGGGGAGAAAGAAATTGACAGGGAAGGGGGGGGAGAAAGAAATTGACAGGGAAGTGGGGGGAGAAAGAAATTGACGGGGGGAATTGACAGGGAGGGGGAGGAATTGACAGGGGGGGAATTGACAGGGAGGGGGGGAGAAATTGACAGGGGGAGAGAAAGAAACTGACAGGGAGGGGGGAGAGAAAGAAATTGACAGGGGGGAGAAAGAAATTGACAGGGAGGGAGGAGAGAAAGAAATTGACAGGGAGGGAGGAGAGAAAGAAATTGACAGGGAGGGGGGAGAGAAAGAAATTGACAGGGCGGGGGGAGAGAAAGAAATTGACAGGGAAGGGGGGATAAAGAAATTGACAGGGAAGGGGGGGAGAAAGCTATTGACAGGGAAGGGGGAGAAAGAAATTGACAGGGAAGGGGGGGAGAAATTGACAGGGAAGGGGGGGGGGGAGAAATTGACAGGGAAGGGGGGAAAGAAATTGACAGGGAAGGGGGGGAGAAATTGACAGGGAAGGGGGGGGGAGAAATAGACAGGGAAGGGGAGAAAGAAATTGACAGGGAAGGAGGGGATAAAGAAATTGACAGGGAAGGGGGGGAGAAAGAAATTGACAGGGAAGTGGGGGGAGAAAGAAATTGACCAGGGGGAATTGACAGGGAGGGGGAGAAATTGACAGGGGGGGAATTGACAGGGAGGGGGGGCGAAATTGACAGGGGAGAGAAAGAAACTGACAGGGAGGGGGGAGAGAAAGAAATTGACAGGGGGAGAAAGAAATTGACAGGGGGAGAAATAAATTGACAGGGGGGAGAAAGAAATTGACAGGGAAGGGGGAGGGAGAAAGAAATTGACAGGGAAGGGGGAGGGAGAAAGAAATTGACAGGGAAGGGGGAGAAAAAAATTGACAGGGGGGTGAGAGTGACAATGGACGGAGGGGGAATGAGAGTGACAACAGGGGGATAAGAGAGTGAGAAGGGAGGGGGGAGAGATTGACATCCATCACACACACACACACAATCACACACAATGCACCCATTGCACACAAAAGACAATGCACCCTTTGCACACAGAAAACACACGATGCATTACACACACTGCATTACACACACACAGACCCACAAGCTATGCAACCCTTACACACAATGCATCCCTTACACACACAGAAACACAAAATGCATTCCTTACACACACTCAATGCACCCCTTACACACACTCAATGCACCCCTTACAGACGCACACACTGCATCCCGTACATACACAGAAGCAAACCTTGCAGCCCTTACACATACAAACACAGATTCACATAATGCATTCCTTACACACATATCAGGACATCCCCTACACACTCCACCCCCTGTGAACAAACTCATTGGTGGAACATGAAGGTGGACCCTGGGACCCAGACCTTGAGCTGTGTAAAGGGCCCCCAAAAAATGGAGCTGCTTCCCGTTCTCCCAGAACATTGATTTTTGTGACCACAGTTACAAACAGCATCCAGAGAGCCTGTTCTACACCAGACCAGTGGAGCCAGACTGCAGCTAGAGCCCATCATCATCCTCATCTGGCTGTAAGTAGGCAATCTAGTATATTATTCGTGGCACTAATCTCTAATTTACCTCACATTAAAGAAACACTATAGTCCCCAGAACCACTGCAGCTTAATGTAGTGGTTCTGGTGTCTATAGCCTGTCCCTGCAGGCCTTTTAATGTAAACACGGTGGCACTGCAGCACTGGGGTTAGATAACATGGCATATCATATGGGTGGGGCATTGTGATGTCACATGGGGGGGGGGCGGCAAACTTTACTTTTGCCTAGGGCGGCAAAAATCCTTGCACCGGCCCTGTGTGTTTGTGTCCCCATGTCTCCAAGTGTCTTAGCGTCCCCAGAGGTCTCCCTGTGTCCCCATGTCTCACAGTGTCCCCTAGTGTCTCAGTGTCCCCATGACAGGGAAGGGGGGGGGGAAAGAAATTGACAGGGAAGGGGGGGAGAGAGCAATTGACAGGGAAGGGGGGGGGAGAAAGAAATTGACAGGGAAGGGGGGGAAAGAAATTGACAGGGAAGGGGGGGAAAGAAATTGACAGGGAAGGGGGAGAGGGAAAGAAATTGACAGGGAAGGGGGGGAGAAAGAAATTGACAGGGAAGGGGGGAGAAATAAATTGACAGGGAAGTGGGGGGAGAAAGAAATTGACAGGGAAGGGGGGAGAAAGCAATTGACAGGGAAGGGGGGAGAAAGCAATTGACAGGGAAGGGGGGGAAAGAAATTGACAGGGAAGGGGGGGAGAAATTGACAGGGAAGGGGGGAGAAAGAAATTGACAGGGAAGGGGGGGAGAAAGAAATTGACAGGTATGGGGGGAAATAAGTTGACAGGGAAGTGGGGGGAGAAAGAAATTGACAGGTAAGGGGGGGGAGAAATAAACTGACAGGGAAGTGGGGGGAGAAAGAAATTGACAGGGAGGGGGGGGAGAAAGCAATTGACAGGGAAGGGGGGGAGAAAGAAATTGACAGGGAAGGGGGGGAAAGAAATTGACAGGGAGGGGGGGGGAAGAAATTGACAGGGAAGGGGGGGAGAAAGAAATTGACAGGGAAGGGGGGAGAAAGAAATTGACAGGTAAGGGGGGGGAAATAAATTGACAGGGAAGTGGGGGGAGAAAGAAATTGACAGGGGAGAAAGAAATTTACAGGGGGAGAAATTGACAGGGGGGGAATTGACAGGGAGGGGGAGAAATTGACAGGGGGAGAATTGACAGGGAGGGAGCGAGAAATTGACAGGGGGAGAGAAAGAAACTGACAGGGAGGGGGGAGAGAAAGAAATTGACAGGGAGGGAGGAGAGAAAGAAATTGACAGGGAGGGGGGAGAGAAAGAAATTGACAGGGAGGGGGGAGAGAAAGAAATTGACAGGGAAGGGGGGAGAAAGAAATTGACAGGGAAGGGGGAGAAAGAAATTGACAGGGAAGGGGGGAGAAAGAAGTTGACAGGGAGGGGGGGGAGAAATAAATTGACAGGGAAGGGCGTGGGGAAAGAAATTGACAGGGAGGGGGGGAGAAAGAAATTGACAGGGAGGGGGAGAAATTGACAGGGAGGGGGAGAAATTGACAGGGTGGGGGGGAATTGACAGGAGGATAAATTGACAGGGGGAGAGAAAGAAACTGACAGGAAGGGCGGAGAGAAAGAAATTGACAGGGAGGGGGGAGAGAAAGAAATTGACAGGGCGGGGGGGGGGGAGGAAATTGACAGGGGGGGGGGGAGAAAGAAATTGACCGGGAGGGGGGGAGAAAGAAATTGACAGGGGGTGGAGAAATAAATTAACAGGGAGAGGGGGGGAGAAAGAAATTGACAGGGAAGGAGGAGGGAGAAAGAAATTGACAGGGGGGGGAGAAAGAAATTGACAGGGGGTGAGAGTGACAGGGGAGGGAGGGGGAATGAGAGTGACAACAGGGGGAGAAGAGAGTGAGAAGGGAGGGGGGGAGAGATTGAAAAGGGAGGGGGGAGAAATTGACATCCATCACACACACACAATTACACACAATGCGCCCCTTGCACACAGAAAAGCACACAATGCATTACACACACAGACACAAGCAATGCAACCCTTACACACAATGCATCCCTTACACACACAGAAACACACAATGCATTCCTTACACACACTCAATGCACCCCTTACACACACTCAATGCACCCCTTACAGACCCACACACTGCATCCCGTACATACACAGAAACACACCTTGCAGCCCTTACACATACAAACACAGATTCACACAATGCATTCCTTACACACATATCAGGACATCCCCTACACACTCCACCCCCTGTGAACAAACTCATTGGTGGAACATGAAGGTGGACCCTGGGACCCAGACCTTGAGCTGTGTAAAGGGTGCCCAAAAAATGGAGCTGCTTCCCGTTCTCTCAGAACATTAATTTTTGTGACCAGAGTTACAGAGAGCCTGTTCTACACCAGACCAGTGGAGCCAGACTGCAGCTAGAGCCCATCATCATCCTCATCTGGCTGTAAGTAGGCAATCTAGTATATTATTCGAGGCACTAATCTTTAATTTACCTCACATTAAAGAAACACTATAGTCCCCAGAACCACTGCAGCTTAATGTAGTGGTTCTGGTGTCTATAGCCTGTCCCTGCAGGCCTTTTAATGTAAACACGGCAGCACTGCAGCACTGGCGTTAGTTAACATGGCATATCATATGGGTGGGGCATTGTGATGTCACATGGGGGGGCGGCAAACTTTACTTTTGCCTAGGGCGGCAAAAATCCTTGCACCGGGCCTGTGTGTTTTTGTCCCCATGTCTCCAAGTGTCTCAGCGTCCCCAGAGGTCTCCCTGTGTCCCCATGTCTCACAGTGTCCCCTAGTGTCTCAGTGTCCCCATGTCTCCCGGCAGCCTCTCTCCACACACACAGCGATCCCTACTGGCCGGTGATGGTATTGCAGAGTAATCTCTGCTTATACTGAGAAAAATACAGGCATTTGTATTGCTGGTATTACTGCAATATCGGCACCGGCCAGGTGGCAACCCTAAGACTAGTGTATAAAAAAGGAAAAAAAATATTATTATGTTTAAATCAGTGGGCCTATTCCATGGGCCTGGGCCTGGAGCTGCAACATTCTTAGGGGCGCAAAAGAAAAAAAAAAAGAAAAAAAAGAAGTCATAATAAATAAAAAAAAAATGCTCCCTTAACTCACACAAAAGATATCTCAATGTTTCTATATTCAGGCTCCTGTGTACCTTGCTCGGATAGTGATTTCTTTAGTATTAAAATCCTGGGCTGATACTTTCACAGACTGACATCTACAAAAATGTCCACAGACTTAAATAGTGACTTCTGTAGATAAGTCATATGAAAGTTTTTTTTCCAACAGATTGGATACATTTCTGATGCTGATTCAAAGGCCTTGTTTTAATATTATTATAATATAAAATTGTTTAATATCGTACTTTTTTATATATATGTTTTGTGTGTTCTATCATAAGGAAAAACTGAAATGGGTGAATGGAGACCAGTACACCCATAGTCAGAATTTTACCCCAAAGTGAATTTGCTCCGTTAGTAGATTGCAAAAATTGCCAGTAATGGAGCTTGAATTGAACTTAATGGTAGTAATTAAAATCTTTATTAATCCCTCTTGAGGGAAAGAAACGAACACCACAACCAATTAAATAAATGTGAAATGTGTGAAAAGATATTATGTACAGTGACAAACGTGTTAATAGTCTAGCCGCACCTAAGTACTGAAATGCATAGTCCTAAGAGACTAATGGAACCTAAAGTCAGTAGCAGGGGCTCATAATAAAGTAAGTGCTGACTGGTCCATAAGTCAAGGCTCTGCTAGAGACCGTGAGCCGGGTTTACAGTGAGTGCGTATTGGCCATTCACTATTATGAACAGCTAAAGAAAAAAACTGTTCTGTAACAGCTCATAAGCGGACATAGAATCCGCCGGTCTAATTATACGAGGTGTGACTGGACAAAAGGTAACAGACACCCCCTGTGGGATGAGACTGTTGCAATGAATTAAATAAGAGCAAGATGTAACAAATAAGTATAAATTATAGTAACATCAATCCAAGAGCGATACAAACTAGGCTAGTAGTATTCAGTTGCAGAGGGTGCACAGGGATATATAAGGGGCAGTGTACGCCAAACTTAGTAGTAAAGTTGGTAAGTAACACTGACTCCCCGATTCATAATATTCCCAGTGGCCTTCCGAGAGCAACATAGGCTGCCATACGAACCAAGCTAGGCTAGTATCGTGGTAGTTAGTTGCAGAGGGTGCACAGGAAATTAAATTAGGAGAGGAAATCGATAAAACGAGTTGTTTCCAAGCGGATCCCGCATTTAACCAACTAGAGATTAAACTCAAACAAAACTTGGACAAATTCCAACAATCAATAAAATTTAGGAAACACTTCAAATTTATTCGGGATCTCAAAGACTACAAAACAGGCCACATCTATGGCACTTTCTCCCGTAGAACCAGAACTAACTCAAATAACATAATGACCTCTGACTATGACTCCTCTGACACGGATAGTGAAAATAAACAACAGAGCCAACAAGCCACTCCCTCGACCTCCAATCAAGCTAACACTAGAGGAATCCTGAAAAAAGGGGTTAATTTTTTAGACCTGGATTACTTGGACGTCCCCCCCGACAAGTATACCAGACCCGCAACAGGGGCAGGGGGGGAGGGGGACGATTCACAAGGAGAAGACGGTACTAAACAACCAGACCCAAATAATTAATCTCTCAGACCATAATCTGAATCATCATGAAATCAGTGTATTGAAAAAAGGCCTATCTTTTGTGCCAGTACCAGCTTACAACAAATTTATATGGATCAAAGACCTACACCTATTTGTCAGAAAATTAGCACTCTGCAAATACCATCAATTGCAGGCTGATAAGAAAGCCAGAGCACTTGGCCTATCAGATAGAGACTATGAGGGCCTTATGACCCTAGTATCACTATTAGAAGAAAATGACACTACCACTCCGGCAAACCAGACAAACTTGAAACCAAAAAGTAGGTTTACTCCCCACATTGGCAACTTTAGGAACATTGAACTGTTTCTGGAAGCAGTCAAGTTCGAAATTGAAGACATTAAGAGTACAGACCTTGACTTCTATCCAAATATGAACTTGTCCAAGCATGAACGTAAGGCCCTGAAGTCCCTGAAAGATGATAAGGAAATTGTCACTAAACCCGCAGACAAGGGTGGAAACATCGTCATCATGCAATCGTCCAACTACGTAAAAATGGCACTGAAAATACTTGATGATAATGAAACCTATTGTGTGCTCCAAAGGGATCCGACAAATATCTTCTTGGAAGAATACAAACACATTTTAGACATGGGTCGCAGTGCAGGGTTGCTATCAACGGATGAATATGAATTCATCCTGAATAGATACCCCAGGATAGCAACCTTCTACTGCCTACCAAAGATCCATAAAAATCAACTGGACCCTCCAGGACGCCCAATTGTGTCAGGTGTAAATAACCTCACGCAAAACGGGAGCATCTACCTAGATAAAATTTTACGCCCGTTCGTGGAATCCTTACCGTCTTTCATTCAGGACACAAAACAGACTCTGGCACTCCTGAACCTGTAAACCTATGCAGTCTGGATGTGGAAGCTCTTTACTCTTCTATACCCCATGAGGGGGGTATACGACATGTCCAGCACTACCTGGAAAAAAGAGGAACTAGCTACACAGCACACTCTGAGTTTGTCTTAGACCTACTGAGATACATTCTAACACACAATTACTTCCTCTTCAACGACAAGTTCTACCACCAGGTGCAGGGAACAGCTATGGGGACGGCTTGTGCCCCATCATACGCCAACCTGCACCTGGGTTGGTGGGAGGAAGTAGTTGTAAGATCACCCAAATTTTCATCCTTTCTCCAATGATACACCTATGGGCTAGATACATAGACGATATCATAATAGTATGGAAAGGAACATCTATGGAATTTGATCTCTTTGTAGCTCTCCTCAATGAGAACGATCTCAACTTAAGGTTCACTTCGGAGTTTGGTGGAAAGACTCTGAACTTTCTAGACTTGACTGTCTCTATTGACAATCAACAATCTATGCAGACAACCCTTTACAAAAAACCCACAGCATCTAATAGCTTACTTTACTGGGACAGTTTCCATCCAAAGCCCCTTAAACAAGGCATCCCAATCGGCCAATATTTAAGGGCTCGTAGGAACTGCAGCACTGTGCAGGAATTTAAAATCCAAGCCGACATCCTGCGACAACATTTTAAGGACAAGGGCTACCCTAACAGGTGCCTTAAGAGAGCCTATAGGAGAGCCATTGAATCAGAAAGAAGGACACTACTGGCAAAAAAACGTACCTGCTATTTCTACCAATCCTCCACCACGCATGATTGCTACCTATGATGCTGGATGGGACAGAGTAAAGTCAGGTATCCAAAAATGCTGGCCTTTACTAATGAGAGATACACATCTCAAAAAGATTTTAGGTCCAAACATTGACATGACAGCAAGAAGAGGCAAAAACTTGAGAGACCTTCTAGTACCAAGTCACTATCAAGCACAACGACCTCAAACTCGTACCTGGCTGAGTACACCCATTGCCGGGACATTCCAATGTGGGCGATGCGTCGCATGCAAATACATTAAACGTGACTCCAAAAAAATCTCTGACAGTGAAAATCAACAAATCTTTAACATCACTTCATTTTTTAACTGCAACACTGCAGGTTTAGTGTATCTTCTTACTTGCGAGTGTGATTTCAAGTATGTAGGCAAAACTTTCCGCCCCTTCAAAGAAAGAATGAAAGAACACGTCCGATCACCTAAACTGAGCGTTGAAACCCCCATTAGCCGCCACCTCAAAGAACACCATTCAGGCAAATCGCACAGCTTACGCTTCTGTGGAATAGAATTTGTAAAACGGGACAAGAGAAGGGGGGACTATGACAAGTTTTTAAGACAACGGGAAAGCTTTTGGATATACAGGCTGAAGACCCTACAACCAAGAGGACTGAATGAAGGGTTCTCTTTTGCACCATTCATTTAATGCAATTTTACTACATTCCAACAATATCATCTCCTGCACTCATCTGCAGCATTGGAGTGATATGTAAATAGTAAAATACTCCAATTCTTACAGGTCTGACCTGACCTGACCTGATATACCACACACATTTATTTTTGTGTAATACCATCAATGAACTCTAAACCATTATAAACTTATTTAACTAATAAGCTATTGGTTAATAATCTACTTGCTATTATGCACATTCATACCATTGACATTCTTGGCCGGACATTTTGGTTGAATTTTATGTTCTTATGAAATACATTCACTTTATATCTTTATATCTTTTGACCCTTAAGGAGTTAATTCCCCAAAGCTGGCTGTCAGTTACGTTTCAGGCACCGCCCAGGATTCGGATAGCCTGACACACTCCCTGACGTCACTTTCCCCGAGGGGCTGGCCTTATGAAGGTTTAAAGAGAAGCGCCAACCTCACAGTCGGCTCAGCTCTTTATAAAGGCGCATGCTGCGCCGAAACGCGCGTTGAGCGTTACCGACATTATTGTCCTACTTAGGATAGTTATTTAGCTTACGAGCGTTATTTATAATATGTCCTACTTAGGAAGGCTATTTAACTTATGAGCATTTTCTACAAACTTGTCCTACTTAGGATAGTTATTTAGCTTATGAGCACTTTCTACTATATGTCCTACCTAGGAAAGTCTTTTTTAACTAATGAGCATTTAGCTATTTAAGCTTCTAAGCGCTGTCCTATCTAGGAAAGCTATTTAGTTTACGAAGCATTATCCGATTGAGCGGTGCTGCTACTTAGGAGTGTTACTGACTCTACTTCTTTCTGTCCTACTCTAGGATTTATATCTAGTCCACTCTGTATTTAGCGGTCTGCTGTTATTTAGTTTCAATCTAGGCGTAGGAGTGATTTCACCGGGCTCTGGGATTTTCTAGGGCTACTTTTTTCTATACTTAGATGCCTAGCTGTTTCACGGCTTGCATGCCGTACGAATATCTTTGTTGCATAAGCCTTCAGCTTCCCTGTTAATCACCTACACGTGTATTGCATGGGGATACCTGGTACGAGTACCCCTGATACTTAACCCATTAAGGGTGTCCGTGTATATTCAGTGGGAGTTCGGAGGATCCTAATACTATTTGTATTATTGTATTTCCACCTACTATACGTCTCATACTGGCTGGGGCTCCAGAGAACGAGTATATTAAGAGGTGTCCAGGCTTATAGTTTCGATTATACATGTAACTTCATTTGCCGTTCACTCTCCGTCCTTCTCCTTAGCTCTCTGGCAGCCTATGGTGTTTTTGGAAGGCCACTCGGAATACTATGAATCGGGGAGGCAGTGTTACTTACCAACTTTACTACTAAGTTTGGCGTACACTGCCCCCTATATATTCCTGTGCACCCTCTGCAACTAACTACCACGATACTAGCCTAGCTTGGTTCGTATGGCAGCCTATGTTGCTCTCGGAAGGCCACTGGGAATATTATGAATCGGGGAGTCAGTGTTACTTACCAACTTTACTACTAAGTTTGGCGTACACTGCCCCCTATATATCCCTGTGCACCCTCTGCAACTGAATACTACTAGCCTAGTTTGTATCGCTCTTGGATTGATGTTACTATAATTTATACTTATTTGTTACATCTTGCTCTTATTTAATTCATTGCAACAGTCTCATCCCACAGGGGGTGTCTGTTACCTTTTGTCCAGTCACACCTCGTATAATTAGACCGGCGGATTCTATGTCCGCTTATGAGCTGTTACAGAACCGTTTTTTTCTTTAGCTGTTCATAATAGTGAATGGCCAATACGCACTCACTGTAAACCCGGCTCACGGTCTCTAGCAGAGCCTTGACTTATGGACCAGTCAGCACTTACTTTATTATGAGCCCCTGCTACTGACTTTAGGTTCCATTAGTCTCTTAGGACTATGCATTTCAGTACTTAGGTGCGGCTAGACTATTAACACGTTTGTCACTGTACATAATATCTTTTCACACATTTCACATTTATTTAATTGGTTGTGGTGTTCGTTTCTTTCCCTCAAGAGGGAGTAATAAAGATTTTTAATTACTACCATTAAGTTCAATTCAAGCTCCATTACTGGCAATTTTTGCAATCTACTAACGGAGCAAATTCACTTTGGGGTAAAATTCTGACTATGGGTGTACTGGTCTCCTTTCACCCATTTCAGTTTTTCCTTATGCTACTGTTTATTCTGGGTTATGCCCTGTTTACCCTTCAACCATCTACAACTCTAGTGGATTGATCAGCTGGTCTCTTCACTATTGTTGCACTTTCTTTTGTGTGTTCTATATTTACATTTATGTTAATATTTAAAAATATACATTTTAAAAATGTAGGCAAAAATATTAAATATTAAATTATTTGAAAAAAAAAAACCAAAATAATGGAAAATATAGTAAATTGGGGTCTAAGTAAGCCTATCTGTTTACATTGGACTGGGTTGAAGCCTGCCAATATAAGAAGCCTCCCAATATATTACATATTGGGAGTCCTACATACAATCTTTAGAACAGAGGTGCCCAAAAGGTAGATCCCCCAGATGTTTTATAACCACAGCTTCCAAGATGCTTTTCCATTCTAAAGGCCTGCAAAGACATGTAAAGCATCATGGGAGCTGTAGTTCTACAACATCTGGGGATCTACCTTTTGGGCACCCCTGATTTATACAACCTCCAATTTGATATGAATGACAGGGATTTGATGGAGCTTTTACCTCGCTGCTGTTCTTATTTGGAAACATTCATATGATTTTGTTGGATTACTGTTATTTTTCTGTTTATTTTGAATGTCTTTTAACATGACTATGACTAAGTACAGTACTCAGTTTTGTAACCATACCTTCCATTATGCTCTTTTATTCTGCTTAAACCTAAACAAATGTTTGGGAAAAAATGCACAACATCCTTAAGATCAATAACACAATCTGTACCTGATGAGCGTATCTTTTCTCAGAACAATTTGGAACAAGTTTACCATCTTTGTTTTTCATAAATCCATTGTGCGACCAATATGCTAAATCAAACTTAAATACTTTTTCATGACCAGGATTCTTTGGGTCACAGATGATGGTACAATTGGCATTCATAGATATGACACATTTGCTTCCAGCATCCTTTTCTCTCTAAATGAAAGTTAACAAACACAATGTTCTCTTAATTAAAAAAAAAAACACATATTCAGGGTTATTTACTAAGTGGGAATTCAAAGTAAATTCAAAGTGAGTTTCAAAAGTTAGGCCAAAGTAGCCAAACTTGAGAAGCATCTGACGTAGAGAATATTTACAGGGCCTTCTGTTTGAAATTCACTCTGAACTCTAACTTTAGTAAGTAACACTGGTTAAGTTTAACCCCTTTGTCAGGGGGTTAGGATAATTATCGTATCTTTTATTTTCAAAGGGTAATGTTTGCACTGTACATGTAAGATCAGAGTACAAGTTGCCATTAACAAGGTTCATAGGCTTCCATTTTTTCAATCCAAAGGCTTACACAGAAGATCAGCAATGGTTATTGCGAGGCATCAAGCAATTATCGACTACACATCAATATCACCTTGTACTAGGAATATTGGCCTATAAAGCTGTCTTATGGACAAAAGACAAAGATGACCTAGGGTCATCTCCAAAGCATTATTATTGGTATGTCTCACTTTTAAGGAATACAGTAATTTCTCAATCATAACAGCATGTGTCTCAGAAATCCCAAATACATCTAATGCTGCCACAGATTAATTGGGATAGACTGCCACAACAATTGCCTACCTATGAAAGCCTTTATTAAAGGACCACTAGTCACCCAGAACACCCCATCTCAATGAATTGGTCTGGGTGCAGTGGTCCTGTCCTTTTAACCCTGCAGGTTTTATAGAAACTGCAATCTTTACATTGCATGGTTAAACATACCTTTAATGGCTGTTTTCCTGACAACCACTAGAGGCACTTCTGCACCACTGACCAAGTAAAACTCTTGTCACATGATGCAGCAGCTTCCAGGAAAGCATTAAATGTAATGATTTCCTATGAGAAGCATGGGATGTACACATGGCGCTTGCTGCACATGCACATCCGGTCCCCAATATTCCTCCATGAGAAGCATTGGATTATACCACCAATGGAGGATGCAATTATTTTCTTGATTTTTATTACACGTGAGGTGCTTTACTCTAATTGGGAGAGGGGCACTATGGTGTTTTGAATACAGGTTTGTATTCCCAACAATATAATGTTCCTTTAAAGGAAGAGTCCACTGCCCAAATTGAAAAAAAAAACACTGTTTAGTAGATACACCTCCAATTAATACATACATGCATTTTTATGTATGTATTCATTGGGGGAATATCTTTAAACAATTTGCAAAAGCTGCTGTATCTTTTGAACTGCACCATTTTAAAATACCCTCCCCTTTTCCCCCCAGAAC
The DNA here is from genome assembly GCF_036172605.1 of Pelobates fuscus. Classification (NCBI taxonomy): domain Eukaryota; kingdom Metazoa; phylum Chordata; class Amphibia; order Anura; family Pelobatidae; genus Pelobates; species Pelobates fuscus. Next base: position 221,365,283 of record NC_086318.1, on the reverse strand, counting down.
AGTCTTCAAGTCTCTTAATAGGGAAATAGCCAATCAGAGACGTCTTAATAAGAAGCCTCTGAATGGCTCCCTCTGTGCTCAGGAGAAGCATTCTGATCGGAGCGCTAGACTCTGCTCTGAGGTATGCGGGGGAGTCAGACATTCTGAAGTAGGGCGAGCCTGCCACTTCTGTTACCTCGGGGGAGCAAACAGTAGCAGGAAGAAACACCCCTGCTATTTGAATGAGAGCCAGGGGGTGTTTCATTAATTATTTGTAAAAGTGCCAATTGGAAATCAGCACTTTTATAAACTGTTAATATTATGGGATACTCTTTACCCATAAAACACTTCAGCAAGCAATTTATGGGTGTGGAGTGTTCCTTAAAAGAATGCATTCTTCACGAGGCATCCAATAATATCTTGGTACACACTGATACTGGCATGACTGGTCCTCACAGTCACTTTTTCCAAATGACTTATGAAGTACCCTATAACAAACAGGCTTATTTACTGAAGTAACAATTGTCAGAATTTAAAGTGCAAAGGGGGTGGACATGCTTTGTTTAATTTATTTTTTACTATTGTAGCAGCTGGCTAAAAAGTTCTACAGTAGTTTCTGTTTGCACCACCAATTTTTTTTTTAAAGTTTTTGCACTGCCAGCTGCTTCATAGTTTGTATTTTTAAATCTGGGGCCCTGATTTTAGGCATCAAGGTTAGATTTTAACGATTCAGGTCTGGATTTCAGCCATCCGGCAGCTTTTGGTCCTGCTGAAAGCCAGACCATATTCAAGTTTGTTTGGAGCAGGACATTGTTACATACTGTGCCTAGATTTTGCGGTTTGAATGGCATTAAAACTGCAATTCAGATTTTAGTGAATCATTTTGTTAAAATTCCTATGTAATAACACAAAGTGCAGCTGCTGTTTTCTGATTACATGCTTTATAAACAATTACTGTATGTAACAAAATAAATTAAAATGTAATGTGTTTGTCTGCTCTGTGACAGTACTTTGAAGGAGTATGTTATAAGAATATAATTCGTAATCTGATTGTGTACTATTGTCTTTCCCTCAAAATAAGACCGGGTCTTATATTAATTTCCCCTGAAAAAATGCACTAGAGCTCATTTTCGGGGGATGTCTTATTTTGGGGAAACACGTGTGCTAGAAAGAAGGTCTATGTTCGGGGAAATTCCCTCAAACATAAAACTGGTTCACTAGGGCATGGAATCCTGCAAATCTATGTTTGGTGAAAGTTTCCCGAACGTAGATTAGCATACTCACTAATAGAATACCGCGAATCTATGTTCTGGCAAACTTCCCCAAACATAGATTAGTTTACTCACGAATGGAATCCCGCAAATCTATGTTCAAGGAAAATTCCCTGAACATCGATTAGCGAACTAGCAACTAAGGCTTATTTTCGGGGTAAGGCTTATATTAGTAGCATCCCCCGAATATAAGTTAGGACTTATTTCCGGGGGATACCTTATATTCGGGGAAACACGGTAGGCAGGAGTGCTGCAAATAATAAGATAATAGAATTTGAACATAGAAAATTCCAATGAATACATACCGCCTCCCCACCCTCCCCAACATTTCCTGTCCACCTACCATGGACAGGGGAGAGCACAAATGTCCAGGTGGGCTTGTTAGGAGTTAAAGGGGGTTGGTCCATCTGCCAAAAGTGGTGGGTCTGTCCAAGAAAGGGTGTGTCTAGGCTGATTGTATTCCTGCCCCCTCCAGCAGACCACGCATGAAGCACTGCTATAGAACTTCATCCATGGTCTTAGTGCCCAGTCTACTCTTGCGTTTTGAAATCTGCTGGCAGATTTAAAATGTGGGACAGATCCCCAGGACCTAAATTTGCTGAAACAGTACCCCAAAATTTAGGACTATCCTTTCTGGACCTTTGGCATCTATGGGAATATAAGGAAAAATACAGCTATATAATTTGTACACTGCCACATTCCTTTAAAAGTTAGATGGCAAAACGCATGTACTTGAAAAAATGTGTTTGCTGATATATGTTGCATTCTATTTAAAATGACAGCTATTGCCAATGGACCGCAAACCTATTTATTGCAAATTAAACCTTTTAAAGCAAACTTATTGGGGGTTTAGTACTGAGAGCAGTTGCCATGGAAACTGATAGAATGTTCCATTCTGTTTCACATTACCACTGAATATTTCTTTATCTGAAATTCCTGTTTGTCTATAGTTCCAAATACCAATAATGGTTTGCCTTTTTTTTTTTTTTTTTTTTTTTAAATCCTCATTTATAGCTAGAAAACTATCTACATCTAGAAAAATAGAGATAAACACAGAAGCATTGGGAGAAAAAAATACTTAAGAAAAGCCACTCACCTTACTGAAAGGCCTCACCCGTACAGCAACTTTCACACTGTCATAACTTGGCATGCTTTTAGTACATGCAGTAAATCAACAAGAGAAGTGGTTTTGTAAAATATAATAACTTTCTGTGAAAGGCAAACACAAGCTCTAGCACTGCTAGGTCCTTGCCAGCTTTTCTGTGATATATTATTCATGAACTCATATGGCTTAAAGTATCGTGTTCCTGGAGGAAAGTCTCCTGTTACAGATATTCCTTCTCACTTTTTAATTTGCATATTAACAGTTTAACAAAATATGAGGGAAATGTACTGCAGAGCAGGCACTCGCGTGGGTGCAAACTGTAGAGAGACTTTATATTGGTTTCCATGGTGATTGCATTTTATTTAGCACTTTATCCTAGAATAGTGCCTGCTTTTGCCATGATAAATTCCTCCCACGTCTGCTGTCAAAATATTTGTATCGTTTATTTTAGTCACACAAGTGCAGTAACTTTTGCTAAATTTCAAAGTTCAGGAAAATTCACAGAATTTGACCCAATAAATTGCAATTTAGGTTTTCACTAAATGCAGTTCAGAGCACCATTCCAGATACAGCAACTTACAATAAATGGATTAAAGGAACACTATAGTCACCTAAATTACTTTAGCTAAATAAAGCAGTTTTAGTGTATAGATCATTCCCTCGCAATTTCACTGCTCAATTCACTGCCATTTAGGAGTTAAATCACTTTGTTTCTGTTTATGCAGCCCTAGCCACACCTCCCTTGTCTATGATTGACAGAGCCTGCATAAAAAAAAAACTGGTTTCACTTTCAAACAGATGTAATTTACCTTAAATAATTGTATCTCAATCTCTAAATTGAACTTTAATCACATACAGGAGCTCTTACAGGGTCTAGCAAGCTATTAACATAGCAGGGGATAAGAACATCTTAATTAAACAGAACTTGCAATAACGAAAGCCTAAATAGGGCTCTCTTTACAGGAAGTGTTTATGGAAGGCTGTGCAAGTCACATGCAGGGAGGTGTGACTAGGGTTCATAAACAAAGGGATTTAACTCCTAAATGGCAGAGGATTGAGCAGTGAGGCTGCATGGGCATATTTTATACACCAAAACTGCTTCATTAAGCTAAAGTGTTCAGGTGACTATAGTGAGCCAAGACTATAGTGAGCCTTCGTGAGCCAAGGGTTACTGACACCTGGGTGCAGTTCTGTATATGTAGTTAAATTCCTCTTTCCTTTCCACATCTTGTTCCCCACTCTTTATACTTCTCCTCATTGTGTATGCCCACTCCTTTAACAATAAAAGGAATTCCTATGAAACAGAGTTCTCAAGATTCTAGGGAAAAGCCACTAGTAATGATAATTAACCATAATGCTGCAAATGTCTGTCTTTATGTCTATCAGTCTCTCTCTCTGTTTGTCTGCCTGTCTCTCTGCCTAATTTATGTTCTTGGGAACGAGAATCACTGGGTATGACCTTTCATTCAAAGACAGTGACGCCTATCAAAGTTTCACTTCATATTTTTTTAAAAAGGTTATTACATTTCACAAAAAAATAGTTACTTTTTAAAAATTACATATATTGATTTTTGTTTTTAGAAAATCACACTTTTTGTAATCTGGCTGAGCAGCCATGTTGGGTCAAACTCTACTGTTATCTGCTCAACTTAACTGCTACTGCAGTTTTACACATAGCACACAACAATTGCAGGCTGAGCAGCAGTTGGTCAGATACCATTTAAGTTTGATCCTATATGGCTGCTCGGACAGATTCAAAAAGTGAAATTTTCTAATTCAGTACTCACATGGTTAGAACTACTGTGCAACCATCTTGGACCCGGGCGCACGTGTGGAATGTCAGGTACGCCCACTATTAGATAACGTATGTAAGAGATACGTTTTAGTTTAATAATTGGATGTAAATAATGTAGGTGTAATTTTCATATTCTCTGTGTACGTATGGAATACGTAATTTGTGGTATATATTCTTCGTTCTCTTGTAAACGTGTTCTCAGTCGGGTATTGCAAGACTATTGTCTGACTGAGACTTTGCAACTGAAAAACAATAAATAGCCTTTGTTCTTCAATGACCTGTGTCTGGAGTGTTTGGAGTGTCCTTGTTTCATCTCTGACTCGAGAATTCTTCCACAATAGTATGGCACTCGCTAGCCATGAAGGGTTCACAGCCTGCAATTCCATTAGACAACAAGCATTTACCTCTACAGAGCAGACACCATGCAGCCAGATCATGGAGGGAAGCATCAGAAGATCAGCAGTCTAACTGCACACCTGTTATAAGATCGGCCTCAACTCTTCTGCCAATGTTCTTCCTTATTTTACCTTCAGTGAGTTATATGTTACATGTGTATCATGGGGGACCAAAAAATGTTCTGTCTAAATAGTTGTCAGTCATGGACCCCTTCAAAGCAATAAATGTATTCACAAACTTTACAGAGCTTCAACATGGAGATAATTTCCATTTATACAAATATTTCTCCATGGGACTACATTAAGACCTAAAAAGAGGAATTTAACAATAAACATATTCTCAATATCCAGAGCCAGTTGGTTGAATGTTGTGTGTTTGGGGGAAGGTGAAAGCTGTATGGGAAAATGCTTAGTGTGTCTGTGTGGCAACTGAGTGTGCCTGAATGGTGTGTATGCAGGGGAGTCTGAGTGTGGGTGATTGTTGTGTATATATGCCCCCCCTTGCTCCTGCTAACCATCCTGGTGAGACCGGTAGAGGAGCTCCATTGTCTTTACAAATATTAGATACACACCACTTAAAGAATGCCCTTGTGGTTCTGGTGCTCAGTTAATGAGTCACAGCTCTGGCTGTGTTGCTCAGTCTTCCAGGAGTGCCAGGGGGACTGTGGGGCTGCACTTAAGTGGTCTTTACCTAATATTGGTACAGGTCACGCTCCGTGTACCAACAGGGCTGTGCAGGGAGATCTTTTGATGCATGTCTGTGAATCTGCTTAATAATTAAAGACATTCATATAACCTGTTTTTAATTACTTGTGTTAACAGTTATTACACATGTATTCCTTGCTTAGTATAATGTACATCATTTTGTACACTGGGTATCCTAGCAGTGAAATATACAATCATCAACTTTATTAGTTATATAAGGTGTCTGTAGTAGTAATGCTATAGTTAAGGTTACCCATTGCAAACATCATCTTACCAAGCTTGTTTATCTACTACAATGGCCAATATAAATTCCCTTCAGATATATAGAGGTAGAAGATCACGCCTGTGTCTTCCACCCAATCCTTGCATTGTCTTAACTCCCAACAGAAAAACAAAACAAAAAAAAACATAACACAAGATATGAACATCACAAAAAGGAGAAATACAAGCCTTTTCCAATGGTTCTCATGTAATTATAGACCCTTATAGTCACATTATTTAAAAGATTAAATGTGGATTCGAGAAGGATTTGTGGAATTTGAGTTGTTGTCTCATTTAGTAACCTGTGAAATAAATATGAGCTGGGCATACATTAAAGCCTTGATTTTATATCTTTATATAAGTTTTTCAATCGATCAAAATCTCTTAGTAAAAAGTTAGAAATTATTGCTCCGCAGAAGTCACCATTAAAGTCTATGGGAACTCTTGTAGATAAATCATATTAAAAGTTTTTTTTCTAACAGAATGGAATAATTTTTGATTCAAATTAATTAAATCAAGGCCAGATTGCAGTCATTTTAAAAGTTTATCCAAAAACATTGAGCCCTAACTTGACAATCATCTCAAATACACACACACATTCACAATTCCCCCCCACCCAGATTCACATAATGCATTCCTTACACACATATCAGGACATCCCCTACACACTCCACCCCCTGTGAACAAACTCATTGGTGGAACATGAAGGTGGACCCTGGGACCCAGACCTTGAGCTGTGTAAAGGGCCCCCAAAAAATGGAGCTGCTTCCCGTTCTCCCAGAACATTGATTTTTGTGACCACAGTTACAAACAGCATCCAGAGAGCCTGTTCTACACCAGACCAGTGGAGCCAGACTGCAGCTAGAGCCCATCATCATCCTCATCTGGCTGTAAGTAGGCAATCTAGTATATTATTCGTGGCACTAATCTCTAATTTACCTCACATTAAAGAAACACTATAGTCCCCAGAACCACTGCAGCTTAATGTAGTGGTTCTGGTGTCTATAGCCTGTCCCTGCAGGCCTTTTAATGTAAACACGGTGGCACTGCAGCACTGGGGTTAGATAACATGGCATATCATATGGGTGGCGCAGTGTGATGTCACATGGGGGGGGGCGGCAAACTTTACTTTTGCCTAGGGCGGCAAAAATCCTTGCACCGGCCCTGTGTGTTTGTGTCCCCATGTCTCCAATTGTCTTAGCGTCCCCAGAGGTCTCCCTGTGTCCCCATGTCTCACAGTGTCCCCTAGTGTCTCAGTGTCCCCATGACAGGGAAGGGGGGGGGGGGAAAGAAATTGACAGGGAAGGGGGGGAGAGAGCAATTGACAGGGAAGGGGGGGGGAGAAAGAAATTGACAGGGAAGGGGGGGAAAGAAATTGACAGGGAAGGGGGGGAAAGAAATTGACAGGGAAGGGGGAGAGGGAAAGAAATTGACAGGGAAGGGGGGGAGAAAGAAATTGACAGGGAAGGGGGGAGAAATAAATTGACAGGGAAGTGGGGGGAGAAAGAAATTGACAGGGAAGGGGGGAGAAAGCAATTGACAGGGAAGGGGGGAGAAAGCAATTGACAGGGAAGGGGGGGAAAGAAATTGACAGGGAAGGGGGGGAGAAATTGACAGGGAAGGGGGGAGAAAGAAATTGACAGGGAAGGGGGGGAGAAAGAAATTGACAGGTATGGGGGGAAATAAGTTGACAGGGAAGTGGGGGGAGAAAGAAATTGACAGGTAAGGGGGGGGAGAAATAAACTGACAGGGAAGTGGGGGGAGAAAGAAATTGACAGGGAGGGGGGGGAGAAAGCAATTGACAGGGAAGGGGGGGAGAAAGAAATTGACAGGGAAGGGGGGGAAAGAAATTGACAGGGAGGGGGGGGGAAGAAATTGACAGGGAAGGGGGGGAGAAAGAAATTGACAGGGAAGGGGGGAGAAAGAAATTGACAGGTAAGGGGGGGGAAATAAATTGACAGGGAAGTGGGGGGAGAAAGAAATTGACAGGGGAGAAAGAAATTTACAGGGGGAGAAATTGACAGGGGGGGAATTGACAGGGAGGGGGAGAAATTGACAGGGGGAGAATTGACAGGGAGGGAGCGAGAAATTGACAGGGGGAGAGAAAGAAACTGACAGGGAGGGGGGAGAGAAAGAAATTGACAGGGAGGGAGGAGAGAAAGAAATTGACAGGGAGGGGGGAGAGAAAGAAATTGACAGGGAGGGGGGAGAGAAAGAAATTGACAGGGAAGGGGGGAGAAAGAAATTGACAGGGAAGGGGGAGAAAGAAATTGACAGGGAAGGGGGGAGAAAGAAGTTGACAGGGAGGGGGGGGAGAAATAAATTGACAGGGAAGGGCGTGGGGAAAGAAATTGACAGGGAGGGGGGGAGAAAGAAATTGACAGGGAGGGGGAGAAATTGACAGGGAGGGGGAGAAATTGACAGGGTGGGGGGGAATTGACAGGAGGATAAATTGACAGGGGGAGAGAAAGAAACTGACAGGAAGGGCGGAGAGAAAGAAATTGACAGGGAGGGGGGAGAGAAAGAAATTGACAGGGCGGGGGGGGGGGAGGAAATTGACAGGGGGGGGGGGAGAAAGAAATTGACCGGGAGGGGGGGAGAAAGAAATTGACAGGGGGTGGAGAAATAAATTAACAGGGAGAGGGGGGGAGAAAGAAATTGACAGGGAAGGAGGAGGGAGAAAGAAATTGACAGGGGGGGGAGAAAGAAATTGACAGGGGGTGAGAGTGACAGGGGAGGGAGGGGGAATGAGAGTGACAACAGGGGGAGAAGAGAGTGAGAAGGGAGGGGGGGAGAGATTGAAAAGGGAGGGGGGAGAGATTGACATCCATCACACACACACAATTACACACAATGCGCCCCTTGCACACAGAAAAGCACACAATGCATTACACACACAGACACAAGCAATGCAACCCTTACACACAATGCATCCCTTACACACACAGAAACACACAATGCATTCCTTACACACACTCAATGCACCCCTTACACACACTCAATGCACCCCTTACAGACCCACACACTGCATCCCGTACATACACAGAAACACACCTTGCAGCCCTTACACATACAAACACAGATTCACACAATGCATTCCTTACACACATATCAGGACATCCCCTACACACTCCACCCCCTGTGAACAAACTCATTGGTGGAACATGAAGGTGGACCCTGGGACCCAGACCTTGAGCTGTGTAAAGGGTGCCCAAAAAATGGAGCTGCTTCCCGTTCTCTCAGAACATTAATTTTTGTGACCAGAGTTACAGAGAGCCTGTTCTACACCAGACCAGTGGAGCCAGACTGCAGCTAGAGCCCATCATCATCCTCATCTGGCTGTAAGTAGGCAATCTAGTATATTATTCGAGGCACTAATCTTTAATTTACCTCACATTAAAGAAACACTATAGTCCCCAGAACCACTGCAGCTTAATGTAGTGGTTCTGGTGTCTATAGCCTGTCCCTGCAGGCCTTTTAATGTAAACACGGCAGCACTGCAGCACTGGCGTTAGTTAACATGGCATATCATATGGGTGGGGCATTGTGATGTCACATGGGGGGGCGGCAAACTTTACTTTTGCCTAGGGCGGCAAAAATCCTTGCACCGGGCCTGTGTGTTTTTGTCCCCATGTCTCCAAGTGTCTCAGCGTCCCCAGAGGTCTCCCTGTGTCCCCATGTCTCACAGTGTCCCCTAGTGTCTCAGTGTCCCCATGTCTCCCGGCAGCCTCTCTCCACACACACAGCGATCCCTACTGGCCGGTGATGGTATTGCAGAGTAATCTCTGCTTATACTGAGAAAAATACAGGCATTTGTATTGCTGGTATTACTGCAATATCGGCACCGGCCAGGTGGCAACCCTAAGACTAGTGTATAAAAAAGGAAAAAAAATATTATTATGTTTAAATCAGTGGGCCTATTCCATGGGCCTGGGCCTGGAGCTGCAACATTCTTAGGGGCGCAAAAGAAAAAAAAAAAGAAAAAAAAGAAGTCATAATAAATAAAAAAAAAATGCTCCCTTAACTCACACAAAAGATATCTCAATGTTTCTATATTCAGGCTCCTGTGTACCTTGCTCGGATAGTGATTTCTTTAGTATTAAAATCCTGGGCTGATACTTTCACAGACTGACATCTACAAAAATGTCCACAGACTTAAATAGTGACTTCTGTAGATAAGTCATATGAAAGTTTTTTTTCCAACAGATTGGATACATTTCTGATGCTGATTCAAAGGCCTTGTTTTAATATTATTATAATATAAAATTGTTTAATATCGTACTTTTTTATATATATGTTTTGTGTGTTCTATCATAAGGAAAAACTGAAATGGGTGAATGGAGACCAGTACACCCATAGTCAGAATTTTACCCCAAAGTGAATTTGCTCCGTTAGTAGATTGCAAAAATTGCCAGTAATGGAGCTTGAATTGAACTTAATGGTAGTAATTAAAATCTTTATTAATCCCTCTTGAGGGAAAGAAACGAACACCACAACCAATTAAATAAATGTGAAATGTGTGAAAAGATATTATGTACAGTGACAAACGTGTTAATAGTCTAGCCGCACCTAAGTACTGAAATGCATAGTCCTAAGAGACTAATGGAACCTAAAGTCAGTAGCAGGGGCTCATAATAAAGTAAGTGCTGACTGGTCCATAAGTCAAGGCTCTGCTAGAGACCGTGAGCCGGGTTTACAGTGAGTGCGTATTGGCCATTCACTATTATGAACAGCTAAAGAAAAAAACTGTTCTGTAACAGCTCATAAGCGGACATAGAATCCGCCGGTCTAATTATACGAGGTGTGACTGGACAAAAGGTAACAGACACCCCCTGTGGGATGAGACTGTTGCAATGAATTAAATAAGAGCAAGATGTAACAAATAAGTATAAATTATAGTAACATCAATCCAAGAGCGATACAAACTAGGCTAGTAGTATTCAGTTGCAGAGGGTGCACAGGGATATATAAGGGGCAGTGTACGCCAAACTTAGTAGTAAAGTTGGTAAGTAACACTGACTCCCCGATTCATAATATTCCCAGTGGCCTTCCGAGAGCAACATAGGCTGCCATACGAACCAAGCTAGGCTAGTATCGTGGTAGTTAGTTGCAGAGGGTGCACAGGAAATTAAATTAGGAGAGGAAATCGATAAAACGAGTTGTTTCCAAGCGGATCCCGCATTTAACCAACTAGAGATTAAACTCAAACAAAACTTGGACAAATTCCAACAATCAATAAAATTTAGGAAACACTTCAAATTTATTCGGGATCTCAAAGACTACAAAACAGGCCACATCTATGGCACTTTCTCCCGTAGAACCAGAACTAACTCAAATAACATAATGACCTCTGACTATGACTCCTCTGACACGGATAGTGAAAATAAACAACAGAGCCAACAAGCCACTCCCTCGACCTCCAATCAAGCTAACACTAGAGGAATCCTGAAAAAAGGGGTTAATTTTTTAGACCTGGATTACTTGGACGTCCCCCCCGACAAGTATACCAGACCCGCAACAGGGGCAGGGGGGGAGGGGGACGATTCACAAGGAGAAGACGGTACTAAACAACCAGACCCAAATAATTAATCTCTCAGACCATAATCTGAATCATCATGAAATCAGTGTATTGAAAAAAGGCCTATCTTTTGTGCCAGTACCAGCTTACAACAAATTTATATGGATCAAAGACCTACACCTATTTGTCAGAAAATTAGCACTCTGCAAATACCATCAATTGCAGGCTGATAAGAAAGCCAGAGCACTTGGCCTATCAGATAGAGACTATGAGGGCCTTATGACCCTAGTATCACTATTAGAAGAAAATGACACTACCACTCCGGCAAACCAGACAAACTTGAAACCAAAAAGTAGGTTTACTCCCCACATTGGCAACTTTAGGAACATTGAACTGTTTCTGGAAGCAGTCAAGTTCGAAATTGAAGACATTAAGAGTACAGACCTTGACTTCTATCCAAATATGAACTTGTCCAAGCATGAACGTAAGGCCCTGAAGTCCCTGAAAGATGATAAGGAAATTGTCACTAAACCCGCAGACAAGGGTGGAAACATCGTCATCATGCAATCGTCCAACTACGTAAAAATGGCACTGAAAATACTTGATGATAATGAAACCTATTGTGTGCTCCAAAGGGATCCGACAAATATCTTCTTGGAAGAATACAAACACATTTTAGACATGGGTCGCAGTGCAGGGTTGCTATCAACGGATGAATATGAATTCATCCTGAATAGATACCCCAGGATAGCAACCTTCTACTGCCTACCAAAGATCCATAAAAATCAACTGGACCCTCCAGGACGCCCAATTGTGTCAGGTGTAAATAACCTCACGCAAAACGGGAGCATCTACCTAGATAAAATTTTACGCCCGTTCGTGGAATCCTTACCGTCTTTCATTCAGGACACAAAACAGACTCTGGCACTCCTGAACCTGTAAACCTATGCAGTCTGGATGTGGAAGCTCTTTACTCTTCTATACCCCATGAGGGGGGTATACGACATGTCCAGCACTACCTGGAAAAAAGAGGAACTAGCTACACAGCACACTCTGAGTTTGTCTTAGACCTACTGAGATACATTCTAACACACAATTACTTCCTCTTCAACGACAAGTTCTACCACCAGGTGCAGGGAACAGCTATGGGGACGGCTTGTGCCCCATCATACGCCAACCTGCACCTGGGTTGGTGGGAGGAAGTAGTTGTAAGATCACCCAAATTTTCATCCTTTCTCCAATGATACACCTATGGGCTAGATACATAGACGATATCATAATAGTATGGAAAGGAACATCTATGGAATTTGATCTCTTTGTAGCTCTCCTCAATGAGAACGATCTCAACTTAAGGTTCACTTCGGAGTTTGGTGGAAAGACTCTGAACTTTCTAGACTTGACTGTCTCTATTGACAATCAACAATCTATGCAGACAACCCTTTACAAAAAACCCACAGCATCTAATAGCTTACTTTACTGGGACAGTTTCCATCCAAAGCCCCTTAAACAAGGCATCCCAATCGGCCAATATTTAAGGGCTCGTAGGAACTGCAGCACTGTGCAGGAATTTAAAATCCAAGCCGACATCCTGCGACAACATTTTAAGGACAAGGGCTACCCTAACAGGTGCCTTAAGAGAGCCTATAGGAGAGCCATTGAATCAGAAAGAAGGACACTACTGGCAAAAAAACGTACCTGCTATTTCTACCAATCCTCCACCACGCATGATTGCTACCTATGATGCTGGATGGGACAGAGTAAAGTCAGGTATCCAAAAATGCTGGCCTTTACTAATGAGAGATACACATCTCAAAAAGATTTTAGGTCCAAACATTGACATGACAGCAAGAAGAGGCAAAAACTTGAGAGACCTTCTAGTACCAAGTCACTATCAAGCACAACGACCTCAAACTCGTACCTGGCTGAGTACACCCATTGCCGGGACATTCCAATGTGGGCGATGCGTCGCATGCAAATACATTAAACGTGACTCCAAAAAAATCTCTGACAGTGAAAATCAACAAATCTTTAACATCACTTCATTTTTTAACTGCAACACTGCAGGTTTAGTGTATCTTCTTACTTGCGAGTGTGATTTCAAGTATGTAGGCAAAACTTTCCGCCCCTTCAAAGAAAGAATGAAAGAACACGTCCGATCACCTAAACTGAGCGTTGAAACCCCCATTAGCCGCCACCTCAAAGAACACCATTCAGGCAAATCGCACAGCTTACGCTTCTGTGGAATAGAATTTGTAAAACGGGACAAGAGAAGGGGGGACTATGACAAGTTTTTAAGACAACGGGAAAGCTTTTGGATATACAGGCTGAAGACCCTACAACCAAGAGGACTGAATGAAGGGTTCTCTTTTGCACCATTCATTTAATGCAATTTTACTACATTCCAACAATATCATCTCCTGCACTCATCTGCAGCATTGGAGTGATATGTAAATAGTAAAATACTCCAATTCTTACAGGTCTGACCTGACCTGACCTGATATACCACACACATTTATTTTTGTGTAATACCATCAATGAACTCTAAACCATTATAAACTTATTTAACTAATAAGCTATTGGTTAATAATCTACTTGCTATTATGCACATTCATACCATTGACATTCTTGGCCGGACATTTTGGTTGAATTTTATGTTCTTATGAAATACATTCACTTTATATCTTTATATCTTTTGACCCTTAAGGAGTTAATTCCCCAAAGCTGGCTGTCAGTTACGTTTCAGGCACCGCCCAGGATTCGGATAGCCTGACACACTCCCTGATGTCACTTTCCCCGAGGGGCTGGCCTTATGAAGGTTTAAAGAGAAGCGCCAACCTCACAGTCGGCTCAGCTCTTTATAAAGGCGCATGCTGCGCCGAAACGCGCGTTGAGCGTTACCGACATTATTGTCCTACTTAGGATAGTTATTTAGCTTACGAGCGTTATTTATAATATGTCCTACTTAGGAAGGCTATTTAACTTATGAGCATTTTCTACAAACTTGTCCTACTTAGGATAGTTATTTAGCTTATGAGCACTTTCTACTATATGTCCTACCTAGGAAAGTCTTTTTTAACTAATGAGCATTTAGCTATTTAAGCTTCTAAGCGCTGTCCTATCTAGGAAAGCTATTTAGTTTACGAAGCATTATCCGATTGAGCGGTGCTGCTACTTAGGAGTGTTACTGACTCTACTTCTTTCTGTCCTACTCTAGGATTTATATCTAGTCCACTCTGTATTTAGCGGTCTGCTGTTATTTAGTTTCAATCTAGGCGTAGGAGTGATTTCACCGGGCTCTGGGATTTTCTAGGGCTACTTTTTTCTATACTTAGATGCCTAGCTGTTTCACGGCTTGCATGCCGTACGAATATCTTTGTTGCATAAGCCTTCAGCTTCCCTGTTAATCACCTACACGTGTATTGCATGGGGATACCTGGTACGAGTACCCCTGATACTTAACCCATTAAGGGTGTCCGTGTATATTCAGTGGGAGTTCGGAGGATCCTAATACTATTTGTATTATTGTATTTCCACCTACTATACGTCTCATACTGGCTGGGGCTCCAGAGAACGAGTATATTAAGAGGTGTCCAGGCTTATAGTTTCGATTATACATGTAACTTCATTTGCCGTTCACTCTCCGTCCTTCTCCTTAGCTCTCTGGCAGCCTATGGTGTTTTTGGAAGGCCACTCGGAATACTATGAATCGGGGAGGCAGTGTTACTTACCAACTTTACTACTAAGTTTGGCGTACACTGCCCCCTATATATTCCTGTGCACCCTCTGCAACTAACTACCACGATACTAGCCTAGCTTGGTTCGTATGGCAGCCTATGTTGCTCTCGGAAGGCCACTGGGAATATTATGAATCGGGGAGTCAGTGTTACTTACCAACTTTACTACTAAGTTTGGCGTACACTGCCCCCTATATATCCCTGTGCACCCTCTGCAACTGAATACTACTAGCCTAGTTTGTATCGCTCTTGGATTGATGTTACTATAATTTATACTTATTTGTTACATCTTGCTCTTATTTAATTCATTGCAACAGTCTCATCCCACAGGGGGTGTCTGTTACCTTTTGTCCAGTCACACCTCGTATAATTAGACCGGCGGATTCTATGTCCGCTTATGAGCTGTTACAGAACCGTTTTTTTCTTTAGCTGTTCATAATAGTGAATGGCCAATACGCACTCACTGTAAACCCGGCTCACGGTCTCTAGCAGAGCCTTGACTTATGGACCAGTCAGCACTTACTTTATTATGAGCCCCTGCTACTGACTTTAGGTTCCATTAGTCTCTTAGGACTATGCATTTCAGTACTTAGGTGCGGCTAGACTATTAACACGTTTGTCACTGTACATAATATCTTTTCACACATTTCACATTTATTTAATTGGTTGTGGTGTTCGTTTCTTTCCCTCAAGAGGGAGTAATAAAGATTTTTAATTACTACCATTAAGTTCAATTCAAGCTCCATTACTGGCAATTTTTGCAATCTACTAACGGAGCAAATTCACTTTGGGGTAAAATTCTGACTATGGGTGTACTGGTCTCCTTTCACCCATTTCAGTTTTTCCTTATGCTACTGTTTATTCTGGGTTATGCCCTGTTTACCCTTCAACCATCTACAACTCTAGTGGATTGATCAGCTGGTCTCTTCACTATTGTTGCACTTTCTTTTGTGTGTTCTATATTTACATTTATGTTAATATTTAAAAATATACATTTTAAAAATGTAGGCAAAAATATTAAATATTAAATTATTTGAAAAAAAAAACCAAAATAATGGAAAATATAGTAAATTGGGGTCTAAGTAAGCCTATCTGTTTACATTGGACTGGGTTGAAGCCTGCCAATATAAGAAGCCTCCCAATATATTACATATTGGGAGTCCTACATACAATCTTTAGAACAGAGGTGCCCAAAAGGTAGATCCCCCAGATGTTTTATAACCACAGCTTCCAAGATGCTTTTCCATTCTAAAGGCCTGCAAAGACATGTAAAGCATCATGGGAGCTGTAGTTCTACAACATCTGGGGATCTACCTTTTGGGCACCCCTGATTTATACAACCTCCAATTTGATATGAATGACAGGGATTTGATGGAGCTTTTACCTCGCTGCTGTTCTTATTTGGAAACATTCATATGATTTTGTTGGATTACTGTTATTTTTCTGTTTATTTTGAATGTCTTTTAACATGACTATGACTAAGTACAGTACTCAGTTTTGTAACCATACCTTCCATTATGCTCTTTTATTCTGCTTAAACCTAAACAAATGTTTGGGAAAAAATGCACAACATCCTTAAGATCAATAACACAATCTGTACCTGATGAGCGTATCTTTTCTCAGAACAATTTGGAACAAGTTTACCATCTTTGTTTTTCATAAATCCATTGTGCGACCAATATGCTAAATCAAACTTAAATACTTTTTCATGACCAGGATTCTTTGGGTCACAGATGATGGTACAATTGGCATTCATAGATATGACACATTTGCTTCCAGCATCCTTTTCTCTCTAAATGAAAGTTAACAAACACAATGTTCTCTTAATTAAAAAAAAAAAACACATATTCAGGGTTATTTACTAAGTGGGAATTCAAAGTAAATTCAAAGTGAGTTTCAAAAGTTAGGCCAAAGTAGCCAAACTTGAGAAGCATCTGACGTAGAGAATATTTACAGGGCCTTCTGTTTGAAATTCACTCTGAACTCTAACTTTAGTAAGTAACACTGGTTAAGTTTAACCCCTTTGTCAGGGGGTTAGGATAATTATCGTATCTTTTATTTTCAAAGGGTAATGTTTGCACTGTACATGTAAGATCAGAGTACAAGTTGCCATTAACAAGGTTCATAGGCTTCCATTTTTTCAATCCAAAGGCTTACACAGAAGATCAGCAATGGTTATTGCGAGGCATCAAGCAATTATCGACTACACATCAATATCACCTTGTACTAGGAATATTGGCCTATAAAGCTGTCTTATGGACAAAAGACAAAGATGACCTAGGGTCATCTCCAAAGCATTATTATTGGTATGTCTCACTTTTAAGGAATACAGTAATTTCTCAATCATAACAGCATGTGTCTCAGAAATCCCAAATACATCTAATGCTGCCACAGATTAATTGGGATAGACTGCCACAACAATTGCATACCTATGAAAGCCTTTATTAAAGGACCACTAGTCACCCAGAACACCCCATCTCAATGAATTGGTCTGGGTGCAGTGGTCCTGTCCTTTTAACCCTG
This sequence comes from Pelobates fuscus, assembly GCF_036172605.1. Taxonomy (NCBI): domain Eukaryota; kingdom Metazoa; phylum Chordata; class Amphibia; order Anura; family Pelobatidae; genus Pelobates; species Pelobates fuscus. The sequence continues at coordinate 221,347,997 of NC_086318.1, read as the reverse complement.
CAGGTTTTATAGAAACTGCAATCTTTACATTGCATGGTTAAACATACCTTTAATGGCTGTTTTCCTGACAACCACTAGAGGCACTTCTGCACCACTGACCAAGTAAAACTCTTGTCACATGATGCAGCAGCTTCCAGGAAAGCATTAAATGTAATGATTTCCTATGAGAAGCATGGGATGTACACATGGCGCTTGCTGCACATGCACATCCGGTCCCCAATATTCCTCCATGAGAAGCATTGGATTATACCACCAATGGAGGATGCAATTATTTTCTTGATTTTTATTACACGTGAGGTGCTTTACTCTAATTGGGAGAGGGGCACTATGGTGTTTTGAATACAGGTTTGTATTCCCAACAATATAATGTTCCTTTAAAGGAAGAGTCCACTGCCCAAATTGAAAAAAAAAACACTGTTTAGTAGATACACCTCCAATTAATACATACATGCATTTTTATGTATGTATTCATTGGGGGAATATCTTTAAACAATTTGCAAAAGCTGCTGTATCTTTTGAACTGCACCATTTTAAAATACCCTCCCCTTTTCCCCCCAGAACAGTCTTCAAGTCTCTTAATAGGGAAATAGCCAATCAGAGACGTCTTAATAAGAAGCCTCTGAATGGCTCCCTCTGTGCTCAGGAGAAGCATTCTGATCGGAGCGCTAGACTCTGCTCTGAGGTATGCGGGGGAGTCAGACATTCTGAAGTAGGGCGAGCCTGCCACTTCTGTTACCTCGGGGGAGCAAACAGTAGCAGGAAGAAACACCCCTGCTATTTGAATGAGAGCCAGGGGGTGTTTCATTAATTATTTGTAAAAGTGCCAATTGGAAATCAGCACTTTTATAAACTGTTAATATTATGGGATACTCTTTACCCATAAAACACTTCAGCAAGCAATTTATGGGTGTGGAGTGTTCCTTAAAAGAATGCATTCTTCACGAGGCATCCAATAATATCTTGGTACACACTGATACTGGCATGACTGGTCCTCACAGTCACTTTTTCCAAATGACTTATGAAGTACCCTATAACAAACAGGCTTATTTACTGAAGTAACAATTGTCAGAATTTAAAGTGCAAAGGGGGTGGACATGCTTTGTTTAATTTATTTTTTACTATTGTAGCAGCTGGCTAAAAAGTTCTACAGTAGTTTCTGTTTGCACCACCAATTTTTTTTTTAAAGTTTTTGCACTGCCAGCTGCTTCATAGTTTGTATTTTTAAATCTGGGGCCCTGATTTTAGGCATCAAGGTTAGATTTTAACGATTCAGGTCTGGATTTCAGCCATCCGGCAGCTTTTGGTCCTGCTGAAAGCCAGACCATATTCAAGTTTGTTTGGAGCAGGACATTGTTACATACTGTGCCTAGATTTTGCGGTTTGAATGGCATTAAAACTGCAATTCAGATTTTAGTGAATCATTTTGTTAAAATTCCTATGTAATAACACAAAGTGCAGCTGCTGTTTTCTGATTACATGCTTTATAAACAATTACTGTATGTAACAAAATAAATTAAAATGTAATGTGTTTGTCTGCTCTGTGACAGTACTTTGAAGGAGTATGTTATAAGAATATAATTCGTAATCTGATTGTGTACTATTGTCTTTCCCTCAAAATAAGACCGGGTCTTATATTAATTTCCCCTGAAAAAATGCACTAGAGCTCATTTTCGGGGGATGTCTTATTTTGGGGAAACACGTGTGCTAGAAAGAAGGTCTATGTTCGGGGAAATTCCCTCAAACATAAAACTGGTTCACTAGGGCATGGAATCCTGCAAATCTATGTTTGGTGAAAGTTTCCCGAACGTAGATTAGCATACTCACTAATAGAATACCGCGAATCTATGTTCTGGCAAACTTCCCCAAACATAGATTAGTTTACTCACGAATGGAATCCCGCAAATCTATGTTCAAGGAAAATTCCCTGAACATCGATTAGCGAACTAGCAACTAAGGCTTATTTTCGGGGTAAGGCTTATATTAGTAGCATCCCCCGAATATAAGTTAGGACTTATTTCCGGGGGATACCTTATATTCGGGGAAACACGGTAGGCAGGAGTGCTGCAAATAATAAGATAATAGAATTTGAACATAGAAAATTCCAATGAATACATACCGCCTCCCCACCCTCCCCAACATTTCCTGTCCACCTACCATGGACAGGGGAGAGCACAAATGTCCAGGTGGGCTTGTTAGGAGTTAAAGGGGGTTGGTCCATCTGCCAAAAGTGGTGGGTCTGTCCAAGAAAGGGTGTGTCTAGGCTGATTGTATTCCTGCCCCCTCCAGCAGACCACGCATGAAGCACTGCTATAGAACTTCATCCATGGTCTTAGTGCCCAGTCTACTCTTGCGTTTTGAAATCTGCTGGCAGATTTAAAATGTGGGACAGATCCCCAGGACCTAAATTTGCTGAAACAGTACCCCAAAATTTAGGACTATCCTTTCTGGACCTTTGGCATCTATGGGAATATAAGGAAAAATACAGCTATATAATTTGTACACTGCCACATTCCTTTAAAAGTTAGATGGCAAAACGCATGTACTTGAAAAAATGTGTTTGCTGATATATGTTGCATTCTATTTAAAATGACAGCTATTGCCAATGGACCGCAAACCTATTTATTGCAAATTAAACCTTTTAAAGCAAACTTATTGGGGGTTTAGTACTGAGAGCAGTTGCCATGGAAACTGATAGAATGTTCCATTCTGTTTCACATTACCACTGAATATTTCTTTATCTGAAATTCCTGTTTGTCTATAGTTCCAAATACCAATAATGGTTTGCCTTTTTTTTTTTTTTTTTTTTTTAAATCCTCATTTATAGCTAGAAAACTATCTACATCTAGAAAAATAGAGATAAACACAGAAGCATTGGGAGAAAAAAATACTTAAGAAAAGCCACTCACCTTACTGAAAGGCCTCACCCGTACAGCAACTTTCACACTGTCATAACTTGGCATGCTTTTAGTACATGCAGTAAATCAACAAGAGAAGTGGTTTTGTAAAATATAATAACTTTCTGTGAAAGGCAAACACAAGCTCTAGCACTGCTAGGTCCTTGCCAGCTTTTCTGTGATATATTATTCATGAACTCATATGGCTTAAAGTATCGTGTTCCTGGAGGAAAGTCTCCTGTTACAGATATTCCTTCTCACTTTTTAATTTGCATATTAACAGTTTAACAAAATATGAGGGAAATGTACTGCAGAGCAGGCACTCGCGTGGGTGCAAACTGTAGAGAGACTTTATATTGGTTTCCATGGTGATTGCATTTTATTTAGCACTTTATCCTAGAATAGTGCCTGCTTTTGCCATGATAAATTCCTCCCACGTCTGCTGTCAAAATATTTGTATCGTTTATTTTAGTCACACAAGTGCAGTAACTTTTGCTAAATTTCAAAGTTCAGGAAAATTCACAGAATTTGACCCAATAAATTGCAATTTAGGTTTTCACTAAATGCAGTTCAGAGCACCATTCCAGATACAGCAACTTACAATAAATGGATTAAAGGAACACTATAGTCACCTAAATTACTTTAGCTAAATAAAGCAGTTTTAGTGTATAGATCATTCCCTCGCAATTTCACTGCTCAATTCACTGCCATTTAGGAGTTAAATCACTTTGTTTCTGTTTATGCAGCCCTAGCCACACCTCCCTTGTCTATGATTGACAGAGCCTGCATAAAAAAAAAACTGGTTTCACTTTCAAACAGATGTAATTTACCTTAAATAATTGTATCTCAATCTCTAAATTGAACTTTAATCACATACAGGAGCTCTTACAGGGTCTAGCAAGCTATTAACATAGCAGGGGATAAGAACATCTTAATTAAACAGAACTTGCAATAACGAAAGCCTAAATAGGGCTCTCTTTACAGGAAGTGTTTATGGAAGGCTGTGCAAGTCACATGCAGGGAGGTGTGACTAGGGTTCATAAACAAAGGGATTTAACTCCTAAATGGCAGAGGATTGAGCAGTGAGGCTGCATGGGCATATTTTATACACCAAAACTGCTTCATTAAGCTAAAGTGTTCAGGTGACTATAGTGAGCCAAGACTATAGTGAGCCTTCGTGAGCCAAGGGTTACTGACACCTGGGTGCAGTTCTGTATATGTAGTTAAATTCCTCTTTCCTTTCCACATCTTGTTCCCCACTCTTTATACTTCTCCTCATTGTGTATGCCCACTCCTTTAACAATAAAAGGAATTCCTATGAAACAGAGTTCTCAAGATTCTAGGGAAAAGCCACTAGTAATGATAATTAACCATAATGCTGCAAATGTCTGTCTTTATGTCTATCAGTCTCTCTCTCTGTTTGTCTGCCTGTCTCTCTGCCTAATTTATGTTCTTGGGAACGAGAATCACTGGGTATGACCTTTCATTCAAAGACAGTGACGCCTATCAAAGTTTCACTTCATATTTTTTTAAAAAGGTTATTACATTTCACAAAAAAATAGTTACTTTTTAAAAATTACATATATTGATTTTTGTTTTTAGAAAATCACACTTTTTGTAATCTGGCTGAGCAGCCATGTTGGGTCAAACTCTACTGTTATCTGCTCAACTTAACTGCTACTGCAGTTTTACACATAGCACACAACAATTGCAGGCTGAGCAGCAGTTGGTCAGATACCATTTAAGTTTGATCCTATATGGCTGCTCGGACAGATTCAAAAAGTGAAATTTTCTAATTCAGTACTCACATGGTTAGAACTACTGTGCAACCATCTTGGACCCGGGCGCACGTGTGGAATGTCAGGTACGCCCACTATTAGATAACGTATGTAAGAGATACGTTTTAGTTTAATAATTGGATGTAAATAATGTAGGTGTAATTTTCATATTCTCTGTGTACGTATGGAATACGTAATTTGTGGTATATATTCTTCGTTCTCTTGTAAACGTGTTCTCAGTCGGGTATTGCAAGACTATTGTCTGACTGAGACTTTGCAACTGAAAAACAATAAATAGCCTTTGTTCTTCAATGACCTGTGTCTGGAGTGTTTGGAGTGTCCTTGTTTCATCTCTGACTCGAGAATTCTTCCACAATAGTATGGCACTCGCTAGCCATGAAGGGTTCACAGCCTGCAATTCCATTAGACAACAAGCATTTACCTCTACAGAGCAGACACCATGCAGCCAGATCATGGAGGGAAGCATCAGAAGATCAGCAGTCTAACTGCACACCTGTTATAAGATCGGCCTCAACTCTTCTGCCAATGTTCTTCCTTATTTTACCTTCAGTGAGTTATATGTTACATGTGTATCATGGGGGACCAAAAAATGTTCTGTCTAAATAGTTGTCAGTCATGGACCCCTTCAAAGCAATAAATGTATTCACAAACTTTACAGAGCTTCAACATGGAGATAATTTCCATTTATACAAATATTTCTCCATGGGACTACATTAAGACCTAAAAAGAGGAATTTAACAATAAACATATTCTCAATATCCAGAGCCAGTTGGTTGAATGTTGTGTGTTTGGGGGAAGGTGAAAGCTGTATGGGAAAATGCTTAGTGTGTCTGTGTGGCAACTGAGTGTGCCTGAATGGTGTGTATGCAGGGGAGTCTGAGTGTGGGTGATTGTTGTGTATATATGCCCCCCCTTGCTCCTGCTAACCATCCTGGTGAGACCGGTAGAGGAGCTCCATTGTCTTTACAAATATTAGATACACACCACTTAAAGAATGCCCTTGTGGTTCTGGTGCTCAGTTAATGAGTCACAGCTCTGGCTGTGTTGCTCAGTCTTCCAGGAGTGCCAGGGGGACTGTGGGGCTGCACTTAAGTGGTCTTTACCTAATATTGGTACAGGTCACGCTCCGTGTACCAACAGGGCTGTGCAGGGAGATCTTTTGATGCATGTCTGTGAATCTGCTTAATAATTAAAGACATTCATATAACCTGTTTTTAATTACTTGTGTTAACAGTTATTACACATGTATTCCTTGCTTAGTATAATGTACATCATTTTGTACACTGGGTATCCTAGCAGTGAAATATACAATCATCAACTTTATTAGTTATATAAGGTGTCTGTAGTAGTAATGCTATAGTTAAGGTTACCCATTGCAAACATCATCTTACCAAGCTTGTTTATCTACTACAATGGCCAATATAAATTCCCTTCAGATATATAGAGGTAGAAGATCACGCCTGTGTCTTCCACCCAATCCTTGCATTGTCTTAACTCCCAACAGAAAAACAAAACAAAAAAAAACATAACACAAGATATGAACATCACAAAAAGGAGAAATACAAGCCTTTTCCAATGGTTCTCATGTAATTATAGACCCTTATAGTCACATTATTTAAAAGATTAAATGTGGATTCGAGAAGGATTTGTGGAATTTGAGTTGTTGTCTCATTTAGTAACCTGTGAAATAAATATGAGCTGGGCATACATTAAAGCCTTGATTTTATATCTTTATATAAGTTTTTCAATCGATCAAAATCTCTTAGTAAAAAGTTAGAAATTATTGCTCCGCAGAAGTCACCATTAAAGTCTATGGGAACTCTTGTAGATAAATCATATTAAAAGTTTTTTTTCTAACAGAATGGAATAATTTTTGATTCAAATTAATTAAATCAAGGCCAGATTGCAGTCATTTTAAAAGTTTATCCAAAAACATTGAGCCCTAACTTGACAATCATCTCAAATACACACACACATTCACAATTCCCCCCCACCCAACTTGTCCCCTCCCCCCCACACACACACATACATACACACAAAATCACATATATACACACACACAAACAATTACATGCATACACACGCAATCAATCACAGACCCACACACACACACACACATACATTTACAGGCCTATACACACAATCATAGATATACTAACACACAATCACAGACATATACACACAATCACATACATGCACATGATCACAGATACACACACACACATAATCACAGATATACACATACATAATCACAAACTTACACACACACATAATCACCCCCCACACACACAGTCACTGACAAAACATACACAGAAATCACCTACACACACATTTAGCACTGAAGAGGTCCATCCAAGCTTTCCTACCTTGCTCTGGGAGGGCTGAAATGGATCCTCTGATGGCTAGAGGTTGCTGCTGGGCTGTGCTCTTCCTGCAGTGATGCCGATGCTGGGATGACATCATATGCCGGCGGCCGGCTCACTGCAGGGCACAAGAGGGAGCTATCCAGCAGGAGCACAGAATGTAGTGGGCTCCCTTCCTCGTTAGCTGCCTGGTGTACCGGCATCGTAGTCGGTAACCAGGCCGCATGCAGCTTGTGGCCTGGACACCCCTGACCTACAGCATGCCATTGGTCAATCTAGAAGTTTATAACAAGCCAAACCATTTTATTGCTGCATGTATTCTTCAAACTGTAGCAGCACAATCAACAAGTACACCACACAGTGGGTTGTGAGAATATATTAGTGTTGCAGAATATTTTTACATAAAATGTAAATCTATGTGGTAGACATGTGCTGTTTGGGCCATTGTGCATGCTGGATATGTGTGGGCATGTGGTAGCAAATACTATACAACACCTGAGTTTTTTTTATTTTAATGTTTTCATCCCATTCACATTATTATATAATTGAATGAAGTCAAATAATAACAAATAAATCTCTGTTTTGTTGTGTTGTTCCACTTATTTCTTTAAATGTTGATTGCAAGACTGATGAACTAGAATAAAAAAAATTAAGAAAATTAACACTTAAATATCATTGTTTGCCTTTTGCACAAACAAACACACACTCACTATTCTCAAACGGCCTAAAACAAAGGATCCAAGCAGGTGACACAAAAGAATAACCAACAAATAAGCAAATGCTATTATTAATATTTTTTCTCTCTTCATACTGCAGAGAGGTAGTGTATAATGTTGAACCTTAGAAGCTACTGTGTCATCTACAGCCATTGCAAAGAAAGGAAGGACATCGCTGTTGGAGTAAATAGCAGTTTGAGTAGGGAATGTCATCAATGGTTTCTCAGAAATAATACAGGCTCCAATTTATCATACTTATTTTTGTCTTTTTTCTTTACAGACAAGATTGTAAGCTTGCTTGACCAGGGCCTTCCTCTCCCCTTTCTCTAATTGTAAAACAACTATGGAATATGTTGTCAATGTATAAAAAATACTACTATTATAGTTCTAGTTGGATTATTTGCGAAACATTTTCTTGGTAGTTTATTTTTTTGTTTGTTTGTTTGTTTCTTGTGCCAACATTTTTCACATCTCTTTGCCAGCTGTGATCTCTTTGCCAGCTGTGATTGCTGAGTTTTCCTTTTACAGATTGCAGTCTTTGACACCTTGAACATTTTCCAAATATTTCCTGAGCTCAGCCTTTTTGATTATTTATGTAACCAAACTATGCATGTGTCTGTATTATACAGTTATACATATTACTTACACATCTATATCTGTCTATTCAATATATACATATCTATTTGTATTAGTCTGTCTATCAATCTATATTTATATTAGAGTCATTATCGTTCTGCAAAGATTAATCCATTAATCCATGTGCTGGCCTTACCCAAGGTACCCAGAATATTACTATGACCCACCAATCATATCTACATCTGCTGCTGTATCCATAATAAGGAGAAGCATGTACTTTATTTGAGGGCATCTTTGGAGCTGTTTAAGCAATAAGTAAAAAAGCTGCCCCTGTATTTTTCTCAAAGTTTAGGGCCTAACAATATGGGGTATTCGACAAAGTGTGGGATTTAACAGAGTAAAATGAGGAAATTACAACAGCATCAATTGTTTTCCCTATTACTGAGCTGTTCTATGTGTATTTGAGCTCTGACCACACTTTTTGGATCAAGCGCATCTCCATATTCAGGTACCCAGAGTTACCATCTGAGTTACTATATTATCAAGTTATCATTATTAAATGTATACATGTATCTCCCATGTAAAGATTAGATTGGAAGCCACTGATATTGGAGTACTTTGGCATGTGGTAGGACTAATAAAGTGATTACTATTGTCCTAGTAGAAAACATATATAACGTATGTAATTCTAATAAATGTTGGTATAAACCCGACCTACATATTATCACATGTATTAAAAGTAACAAATTAGAGGTTTTACAGAGAGGTACACTTTTATATTAATATATATGCCTGTGCCTTTTCTCCCCCCTTCAAATCTAATTGCTTCCTATATCGGACATTGCTTTGTGTTCTCTTGAGATGAACGAAAGCACATCCTGTTTTGCATTACCTCAGCTTGTTTCAAAATGATTGTCTCTGAGTTGCTTTCATTAACTGCCTTGAACACTCCTGAAACAAATGACAAATTAACACACAGAAAGGCACAGTGATAAGCGTTAAGATTGCAATATGTGAATACAGAACACAGAATACAAGCAGCAAGTCCATTTTTAAAACTAACAGTATGACAAATAAATCTTGATAATTAACTTCTTCCCTCCCAACAGAGAGTATACACGGGCTGCAAAATTTAAAATGATTTATTTATTTATTTACAGTTTTGTAAATTAAAATTTACTCCAAAATGCCTATTAAGGGTGGTATCTAGTAAGATTTTTATTTAACATATGAGTTCGTATTAAAGGAAAGTGGCCAGAGGAGTTGGTGACGGAGTTTGACTTGGGATTACACAACCTACGGTCCCTAGATGTTTTGAACAACAACACCCATGTTTCTTTGAATAAAACAGATAGCCAGGGAATCATGGGTGATAGCCAGGGAATCATGGGAGTTAAAGTTCAAAACATCTAGGGGGCCACAGGTTGTGCAGGCCTGGCACTAGAGGAATGGCTATCCCCAGCCTTGGGTCTTTATTTGGTTGAAGGGTGGGATTAGATTTCTTAGGAACATTGAACTTGAAGTGCCTCTGGTCCTAGCCATGGAAATTAGAAAATTAGATTCCACATTAGAAAAGCTTGTGGATATAAAGATCCCTGCAGGTATTTGTAAAAGGAAATTTACTTGATACTGGCATGTTTCTCATGCACAGATGGGTAATCACAGATTTAGTAGATAACTAATTTAGTATCACTACGCCCTAGCATGTTTTAGTGGGTTAAGGCTCATTTATAAAGAGGTTTATAAAGAAACACATAGCTCTCTAGTGTCCCTATTGTGGAGGGACAGTTCATTTTTTGGGCCCAATCCTCTGTCTCTCTTTTCAATCCTTATGTCCCCTTTTTTTTAGAAACTCAATAATGTTGGTGTTTCTGAGTGTATAACAGAGCTCCACAGCAATAAATCTCAAAATACACCCCTACTCATACCCCTAAAATGAAAGAGTCCCAATTTTTCCTTTTAAATTTTAAAATGACTGGAAACATATAGAAAGCTTAATACTTACTGCAAGCATTTTCCAGGCGAATCAAACAATTTAGAAAATCATCAAATGTTATCTGGTAGTTTTCATCAGCGTATCGCAGGACCACAAGTTGCAAAACAAGGTTATTCAATTGAAATCCTGATAGGTAAGAGTGAATTAAATATGTTTAATGAGACTAATAAATTGTATTGCTCTTCGTGAAGAAGAAACTTATCAGAATATATAAGGTCATTTCGATTGTGGTTGAAAAAAAAAAAAACAACTCCCACCCCTCAACAAAACTACTTTAAACTACTTCCCAAGGAGAACAGTCCTGTCAAAAACAGTCCTGCTCTGCATACTTAAAGGACCACTCTAGTGCCAGGAAAACATACTTGTTTTCCTGGTACTAGAGTGCCCTGAGGGTGCCCCCACCCTCAGGGTCCCCTTCCCGCCCGGCTCTGGAAAGGGGAAAGTGTTTAATACTTACCTTTTTCCAGCGGTGGGCGGAGAGCTCTCCTCCTCCGATCCTCCTCTTCTCCTCCCCGTCGGCTGAATGCGCACGCGCGGCAAGAGCTGCGCGCGCATTCAGCCGGTCACATAGGAAAGCATTCATAATGCTTTCCTATGGACGCTTGCGTGCTCTCACTGTGATTTTCACAGTGAGAATCACGCAAGCGCCTCTAGCAGCTGTCAATGAGACAGCCACTAGAGGAAATAGGGGAAGGCTTAACCCATTCACAAACATAGCAGTATCTCTGAAACTGCTATGTTTATGAAAAAATGGGTTAACCCTAGAAGGACCTGGCACCCAGACCACTTCATTAAGCTGAAGTGGTCTGGGTTCCTAGAGTGGTCCTTTAACCTTCCAGTGCCTTGCCCATTGCTACTGCCTTTCTGTTTTCTGTTTAGATTAAATGCCTCCTATCAAAGATAATTGGGGTAGCATGGTTAGCAAATCAGCTGTTGGCCCTTCTGGCAGTAGCCCATGAAACAATCTGTTCAAGCTGCAAATGGCCTTTTTGTGCAGTGTAAGTAACCCTGTTCCCCTGTTCACACTGCACGTACAACATATAGGTTTGACAGATGAAGGCTGTTGATGATGCAAGGTGTAACAGAGATTTATGTATGCCAAAGAGAATCAGCCTCTATTTCCATCAACTCATTAGCCACCAATGCAGAATTGTGTGAGGCTGTATCTCACAACCCATGTATGCTAACGTAACATCCTGGAGTGCAATTGTCCCCTCTTGCAGGTCCTCACATGGTGGTACCAATCCTAAAGAAACTTTTCTTGCAACCTTCTGTCTAAGATATTTAGTTAGCTATTCCCACAATATTACCTGCTGCTTTTAAAGCCAATCGAAGTTCATATGAAGACATAGTTCCTGACTTATCAGTGTCAAATTGCAAAAATATAGCCTGAAAATAAATAAAATGCCAAAATATTAATAAAGCAGTTGCTCAAAATATCGTTTTTCCTCTTTACAAATCAATGGTAAGATCCCACCTTGAATAAGCGGTGCAATTTTGGGCACCAGTTTTAAAGAAGGATATTGCAGAACTAGAAAAGTGCAGAGGTGAGCTACAACATTAATAAGGGGGATGGAAAACATTAGTTATGAAGAAAGGCTAAAAAAAAAACTGGATTTGTTTAGCACTATGCAAATATATACAGGGTCAGTAGTACAAACCATTATGTGCTAATCGGGTTATTAGCAGGAATATACACGAGATACGTGGTCACCTAAAAATAGTTGTCCTATCAGATATTATAGATTATTTTATAAAAAGGCTTGAATGTTTTTTTTCATGAACAGAATATTCAAGGATATAATTGATATACCGTATATACTCGAGTATAAGCCGAGTTTTTCAGCACATTTTTTGTGCTGAAAAACCCCAATTCGGCTTATACTCGAGTCAATAGTCTGTATTATGGCAATTTTCATTGCCATAATACAGACTGGGGGCTGCAGAGATGTTACTTACCTCTCCTGCAGCTCCTGTCAGCTCCCTCCTCCTCCGCGCCGTCCGTTCAGCACCTCGGTCAGCTCCCAGTGTGGCTCTCGCGAGACTTACAGTGTGAGCTGACAGAGGGAACTGACTGGACGGCGCGGAGGAGGAGAGAGCTGACAGGAGCTGCAGGAGAGGTAAGTAACATCTCTGCAGCCCCCACAGCCCCCCCACTGAACTACCAACCCCACTGGACCACCAGGGAAGGAGCCCCCCTCCCTGGCCAGCTAGCAAGCAGGGAGGGGGGACGAAACAAAAATAAATTAATAATAAAATAATAATTACAAAAAAATAACATTACAAATAATAAATAAATAATAAAAAAATATGAAAATAATAAAAAATAATAATAAGTAAATAAAAAAAAATAATGAAAAAAAAATATTAAAATTATGTAAAAAAAAATAATAAAATTGCCCACCCCCCCTCCCCCAAGGCTCTGCAACACACACATACACACACACACACACTGCATTCATACACACTGCACTCATACACACACACACTGCACTCATACACACACACACTGCACTCATACACACACACTGCATTCATACACACACACTGCACTCATACACACTGCATTCATACACACACTGCACTCATACACACACGCTGCACTCATACACACACGCTGCACTCATACACACACGCTGCACTCATACACACACGCTGCACTCATACACACGCTGCACTCATACACACGCTGCACTCATACACACACACGCTGCACTCATACACACGCTGCACTCATACACACACGCTGCACTCATACACACACGCTGCACTCATACACACACGCTGCACTCATACACACACGCTGCACTCATATACACACGCTGCATTCATATACACACACACTGCATTCATACACACACGCTGCATTCATTATATACACACACTGGAAATAAATATTCAATTAATATAATTTTTTTAGGATCTAATTTTATTTAGAAATTTACCAGTAGCTGCTGCATTTCCCACCCTAGTCTTATACTCGAGTCAATAAGTTTTCCCAGTTTTTTGGGGTAAAATTAGGGGCCTCGGCTTATATTCGGGTCGGCTTATACTCGAGTATATACGGTATATGTAAACAGGTTGTTGATCCATGGAGAAATCTGATTTCCTTATGCAGTCAAGAAGGTATATTTTTCCCATTTTGTGGCATAATTCACTACAATTGCTGCAAATGTTTTTGTTTCCTTCTTTCGGGTCAAATGCATCAAAGAATGGACTTCAGGGTTAAACTCGATGGACTTTAATCTTATCTCAGCCTAGACAGCTATGTAACTATGCTGTGTGTATTAAATTAGCTGTCGTGGTTACGGTTTATTTATATAAGAGTAAATTAGAATCTATCAGTGCTGGTAACTGATTAACAAAATTTGTTTGACTTTCATCTGGGATTTTGAGATAGTTTTCCAATCAATCACAATCCAAAATGCATAGACTATTTCAATCTCAATAATGCTGCTGAATTTAGAAAGCCCAACAAGCTGAAAAAAATGTTTTGTATTATTTTATTTTTACATCACAGGGTGAGCTTTATAGACAGCCAAGTGCATTAATGGTTTGAATTGGTGACATATTTCTCAGTGATTTGAAGGTGTCATTCTGCTTGGTGTCTGTATGTAAAACTATCGAACACTGCACAAAAGGAGTTTAACCCCTCTGCTTTTGGAGGTGTAACTCCACCTCTGGCAGTGTCATGAGGATTTCCTTTAACCTAGCCCAGAGCTTGAGTTCCAGGCTGGCTAATGTCAATTATGTGCATATTTTGATTCATATACTGAGAGTGATTAGCTGGCACTCCCAGTCAATGAATGAGCGGAAGGATGGCATAGATATGGCTTCTGCAGCTCTGCACAAGCTGATGTCAGAGATCTGCCAACAAATGTGATCAGGAGCCTGGGGGATCCAGGTAAGAGGGCAAACACTTGCAAACCAGCTTGTGCTTGTCCATTACTGGGGAATGGGTCCCGGTTACTCCTAATATAATAACTACTACAGCTGACAGTGCTTATGGTGGTTGGAGTAACCTATCAACCTGTTATGATCCACGTAGGCTTGCAGTGTTTCTGTGATCCATTAAATAGTTTAACATTGCTATTTCAAGTATTGTACACATTTCATTTCAGGTCATCCCTACACAGGATGGCATTGTTTGTGTTTATGATTCTATACTTTCCAACTTTAAATATGGATGCCTTACTCTACACCTGGACAACGATCTCTAAAACCTGCCTGTGCTTAACAAGAAAAACATCTCAAGAATCGATCTATTGCTATGCTTACATGACAGTTTTGTTTTAAATTGTAAACATGGAATCTGGCCACTAGAAGGCAGCATTATACAATGGCCAGTTTCAAGTGTGAACAGCGGCCCAGGTAATAAATTGAACACTCTTAAAATAAATTGAACACTTTTAAAATAAATAACTTGAGAGTGTTCCTTGTTCTCATTTAGGGGCTCACGTTATTAAATGAAGAAACTTAAAAAAGGTCTGTAGCAGCCACTCTGCTTTCCATGACAGCATTAGGGTTGATTCTATTTGTAATATCCAATGTTTCTAATAGAGCACTAAAAAAACCAATACTTCTCTATGGGAAGCATTAGCAATGTTCAGCTTCACCATGCTGTGACCTTCAATGACCTTCAATATTTCAAATTCTTAAGGAGGAAGTGACTTTGGTCTATCTGACAGCCACTAGAAGCATGTTTTCAAACACATGTAGATGGCAATGTTTTACATTGTCAGAAAAAAGGTACAGCACATTTGCAGCAAAGCCACTATATTAAAATGTAGTGGTTTTGGTACCAGGGCCGGTGTAAGGATTTTTTGGCAACACAGGTGAAGAATCTTCACCTATGTTTCTTTTAACCCCATTTTTTATTTTCTTCCTCCGGTTTGTGTTTCTGATCCACTCTTTTGATTGTTTGTTTGTGTTCTCCCTCCAAATCGCCTTTGTGTGTATCCTCCAAGCCCATCTTTGTGTCTCCCCCAAGTCTCTCTGTGTATCTCTTTCTCCCCAAGCTCCTCATTGTGTATCTTCACCCCATCCCCTCTGTGTGCCTCCTTCTCCATCAGTCCCTTTTTGGGTATCATTCTCCACCATCCCCTCTGTGTATCTCATTCTCCCTCAGCCTCTATAGTGTGGCCAGCCGGACCATGATCTTCTGTATACTCTCCTGTTTGTTGCTCTCAGGGAGCATTCTGTTTGACCAGGTGGAGGATAAAGATTCAATTTTGAGTGATCTCTCTTTTCATATTTATTTATTTATTTAAAAGTTCATATTGCACAATTTAAAATGTACTCATACTGTAGCCCCATGTAGCCAAAAGCGCAGCTTAAGCGGAACAGGGCCTTGACAGGGGTTAGGAGGCGGGCCCAGGAGGAACAGATAGGACAGGTGGGTTATGGGATATGTGGGTTTGGCTATTTAAGGGAGGAGCCATTTTGTGAGGTTCACTTTTAATTTCCTACCCGGTTTAGTTTGTGTGCATCCCTGTGCTCTCTAAACTTGCTGGGTAGGGCTTTTCTCTTTTGTCTCCTCTGCAGGGCCATGGATGTCGTGGAGAAGCTTTTGGAGGGGATCAGGACAGCGGCGCGGCAACAAGGAGCGGAATGGGTGCAGGCCCAGCTGGGCCCGGTCCTTGCTGCGGCGGCGGGACGTGAGGCCGGAGATTCGCGCCCGGCGCGGGCCAGGAGGCCCCCGATGCGTTTGAGCCCAGGTGGAGAACCGGAGGTCGGTGGCACGGGAGTGCAGGAGGCAGCCAGTGGAAGTCGCAGCAGGCCCAGGAGCTGCCTGGTCGAGGCTCTGCCTCCCAGTGTGCGGCCGGGGCTTCGACGCGGTGAGTCTAGACGGGCGGCTGCCCTGGACGTCGCTGACGCACCCCCTAACATGGATGGGGTCGTGCGCGGAGCAGGATCCAAAATGACGGCCGGACGGCCTGGTGCGGGGCCTGGCGGGGTCTCGGCCCAGGAGGGCACCCCCATCGGTCTTGGCGGTGGACAGCAGCACGCGGACTGGGACGGTCCGCGACGGGCCCAACGTACAGCAGGCAAGTGCAGGTGGCCCTTCCGGGGGTCCCCTTGGCGTGGTGGGCAGTCGGGGAGTGAGGCCCGATTCCAGGGAGCGGGTGGATGGGGGGGGGGGTAGGCGAGCGACCCAAGGGGAACGGGGGTCGGGCGGAGGGCCCCTGGGAGAGGTGCGGGATGCTGCGCAGGGGTCTGGCGGGGTGCAGACTAGGCAGGCTTTGGTGGGGGAGGGTGGGGGGTCCCTCGGTAGTTCGCTTGCGGGGCGGAGGGTGGGGCCCGCGGGTCCGGTGGATGTTGGGAGGGCGGTAGAGGGTAAGGGGAAAGGAAAGGCTCCGAGGCCCGGTCGGTCGGGGATAGCTGTCTCCGGGAGCGGGGTGCCACCGTCCGCGTCCGTAGAGGGCCCCGGGGGAGGTGTCTCTGGTCTGGGTTCTGTAGGAGCAGGGGTAGGTCGGGCTGCAGCGGGGTTGGGGCGCGGGGCAGGAAACGGGGGGGGCGGGTCTAGTTCAGAGTCTGGTAGTGCTAGCCCCTCGCCAGTTAGGGCCCCCAGGACGCGCAGACGGAGGCCACAGCGCAGGCGCGCAACGTCAGGGAGTTCGGCAGGGTCCGGGTCCCCCAGGTTGCATCGACGGGGGTTGGCATCTAGGGGTGACGGTAGGAGTCGTAGTCCACGTGGCAGGGCTCTCCGGGCCTTTGGGGCGCGCCGGCGGGAGGACACCCGGCGGGAGGCTTTGGCGGTTGGCAGGCGCTCCCCGGTTCGGGACGGGAAGGTAGTGGGGGAACAGTACGCCCTGCCCAGGACTTCTTCTCCTCTTTCCAGGTCCCGGAGTCGCTCCTCCTCAGAGTTTTCCAGCCACCGGGTGGGCTCCCTGGTTGGCGGGACATCGGCGGATGTCGCTCATCCTGGACGGGCAGTGACGGACTGCGCAGCCCCGGGTATCCTCGGCTCCAGGGGTTTGGCTGGTGAGTCTACTGAATCGCTACAGTCCAGTGCACTAGTGCAAACACTGCAGTCACTACTCCACTCACTGGGAGCGGGGGGTGGTACACAGGGTAGCGTAGGGCAGGTGTGGACGCAAGGGGGAGGCGAGGTGGGGTCCGGTTTAAGGACCCCAGCGGCAGTTGCGGGCGGGGAAGCCGTGTCGGCTTCCAGCGTGGGCGAGGCGGGAAGCGAACGGGCGGAGTTGACGGGTGGGGTGACGGACGCGGCGAGGCAGCATGCGTATGTGTCCTTCGCGGGCCCGCTGGGGGTGCACCTCAAGCAGGAGGTGAAAGATAAAATCTGGAAAGGGGAATTTTGCGAGATCTTCTCTCTTCTTCCCTTGGAGGACTTTCTTGACCTCAAGGAGGAGGACAAGAAGGATGAGAAGAAGGAGGAGGAGGAGAAACGGCGGAGGTATCGCAAGATACCGAAGTCTTTTGGTAACTGGCTAAGGGCATTCTGTATCCTTGCCAGCGTAATCGGGGAAAAGTCGCCGGGCTCCTGCTCGTCCCTGTTTTGCTACTTGGACGGCATATGGGAGGCATACCGCACCTATGGCGGATTGGCATGGTGGCGGTATGATGAGCAGTTCCGGCAGCGGCTGGCGGCGAATCCAGGCATGCGGTGGGACCAGATGGACCTGCCTCTCTGGATGAAGCTCATGATGGCGCAGAAGGCGCAGCCCTTTCAGCACGCGGCTGGCGCTAAGGGTCAGTCCTCCTCGTCGGCCGCCTCGCAGAAGGGCTTATGCTGGCTCTTTAATGAGGGTCAGTGCAAGTGGGGCGCAGCCTGCCGCTTCAAGCACGAGTGCTCGGGCTGCGGTGGGGCTCATGGGCTCCAACGATGTTTCAAGAAAGGGAAGTCCGGGGGGACGGGAGCCTCTGCCGCGGTTGGCGGCGGAGGGTCTCCCACTACCTCGGGGGCTAACCCCGGTGAAACTAGACGCGATGGAGCCCTGGCTAAGCCGCTACGGTAACAGGGCAGACGCGGAGCTGCTTCGGGCGGAGTTTGGGCAAGGGTTTGTCATTCCTTTTCGGGAGAGGGGCGGCACTGCGTGCCCTCATAATCTCAAGTCGGTGGTGGAGTTTCCAGAGGTGGTTCGGGAGAAGCTAGACAAGGAGGTGCGGTTGGGCAGGATGGCGGGGCCTTTCTCGGCCCCGCCGCTGGAGGGCCTTAGGGTCTCTCCCCTCGGGGTGGTCCCCAAGAAAGAAACAGGGAAGTTTCGGCTCATTCACCATCTTTCTTATCCTAAAGGGGAGTCGGTGAATGACGACATTGATAGGGAGCTCTGCTCGGTCTCTTATGCATCATTTGACCAGGCGGTCGAGCTGGTGAGGAGAGCCGGGCGTGGTGCGTTGATGGCCAAGGTGGATATCGAGGCTGCTTTTAGATTGCTTCCGGTACACCCGGCGTGTCACCACCTGTTGGGGTGCTTCTTCGAAGGGGGCTACTTTGTGGATTTGTGCCTTCCCATGGGGTGTTCCATTTCGTGCTCTTACTTTGAGAAGTTTAGTTCATTTCTCGAGTGGGTGGTGCGGATGGAAGCGGGAGATAGAGCGGTGGTGCACTATCTGGATGATTTCCTGTGTGTGGGGCCGGCCGGCTCTCCCGCGTGCCAGCACTTGTTAGGTACTATTCAATGGGTGGCGGGCTGCTTTGGGGTGCCACTGGCGGCGGATAAAACTGAGGGCCCGACTGAGTGCCTTAGTTTCCTGGGTCTGGAGATCGATTCAGTGCGGGGGGAATGTCGGCTGCCACTAGCGAAACTGGAAGGGTTGCGCGGCGTGGTGGCCGAGGTGCGTCGGGCACGGAAGGTGACCCTGCGCCGACTGCAGTCGCTGGTTGGCATGCTCAATTTCGCCTGTAGGGTGATACCCATGGGTAGGGTGTTTAGCCGCAGCTTGTCGGCGGCTACCGCGGGGATTCGTTCCCCTCACCATTTCATACGGGTATCTTCATCCATGCGGGCAGACTTGGTGGTGTGGTACCTTCCTCAGGGACTTTAACGGGACAGGTGTTCTTTCGGCAAGGGGGCGTGTCGACAGCCGAGCTGGAGCTGTATACCGACGCGTCGGGTAGCGTGGGTTTTGGGGCCTACTTCAGCGGGAGCTGGTGTGCAGAAAAGTGGCCGGAGGCGTGGGGGCAGGGCCCCCTCATACGTAACCTGGCTTTTCTAGAGCTGTTCCCACTGGTGGTGGCATTGGCTCTGTGGGGGGACCGGTTGAGGGACCGGAAGGTAGTTTTCTTCTCGGACAACATGTCCGTGGTGCACGCGGTTAATAATCAGTCTGCGGCATCGAAGCCGGTGGTGACACTGCTGAGTCGCTTTGTTTTGTTGTGCATGTCCCTGAATGTGGTCTTTCGCGCGCGCCATGTGCCAGGGTACTTGAATGAGGTAGCTGACACTCTGTCTCGTTTTCAGTGGTCCCGGTTTCGAATGATGGCCCCGGAGGCTCAGGACATGGGTCAACCGTGCCCGGTCGAGATGTGGCAGCTAGGAGCGTCCTGCTTGGCGGACTCGTGAAGGCTTCGCTGGCGCCGGCCACATGGGCCGCATACAGTAAGGTCTGGAGTTCATGGGAACGTTCCTGGGGCGGGCTGGGCCGAGGGGTGCGAGGGGAGCCGCCTCTGGATGCCTTCTTGTGGTTTACCTTTCAGTTACTGGCGGGGGGCGCCTCCCCGGCGGTGATTGACAGGAACATGGCAGCAATGGCGTTTTGGTTCAAGCTCCATGGGGGCGCGGACCTTACCAAGGCGTTCATTGTCAGGCAAGCGCTCAAAGGGTATCGGAGGGCTCGGAGGGCCCCCGACGCTAGGCGCCCAGTGTCGGTGCATGTGCTGGAGGGGCTTGTTCAGGTGCTGCCCAACATTTGTTTCAATGCATTTGAGGTGTCGCTATTCCGGGTGGCATTTCTTTTGGCTTTCTTTGGGGCGTTTCGCGTCGGGGAGTTGGTGAGCAACACCCGGGCGGCCACGGGGGGCCTGCAGTTGTCCGGGGTACGTATACTGGGTGGGAAGCTGGTGGTCCACTTGGCTAGGTCCAAGACGGATGTGGAAGGTAAGGGCCGGGACGTTACGCTGGGGGCTCTGCCGGGCTCGGCACTGTGCCCAGTAGCTGCGGTGTCGGAGTATTTGGATCGGAGGCCCGCGGTCGGCGGGTCCCTGTTGGTACACGCGGATGGCTCGTCGCTTTCCCGCTTCCAATTTCAGAAAGTTTTCAGTCTGGGTCTGGGTCGGATGGGACTGGATGCCGGCACATACGGTACCCATTCCTTTCGTATTGGGGCGGCCACGGAGGCCGCGCGTCTGGGTTTGGGGGACGAGGTAGTCAAGCGGATTGGGAGATGGGAATCTGTTAGGTTCCGCTCATATGTACGCTTGTGTCTGTTGGAACACTAAGGGGCCTTGGGGCGGCCTTGGGGCGGCCTTGGGGGTACGGGTGGTTTTTATCCTGTGTTTTTCTTTCTTCCCCAGGCCGGGTTGCTTGGATCGTGGGTCATTCCTTCGTTTTCTGGGCTGGAAGGAGGGCTGCAGCTCGAGCTCAAGGCCAGCAGCTGGGCTTTCCGGAAGGCCAGCTTGTGGTGCGCTGGTTGGGGTATCGGGGCTTCTGCTGGGGGGACGTCTGCGGGGCAATATTCGGAATGGTCGTAGGCGGGGCGCGGCCGGATATGCTAGTCTTACATGCAGGCGGTAATGACCTGGGCCTCACCCCGCAACGGAGGTTGGTTAAATGGATGAAGCAGGATCTTAATAGGTTGGTTGACCTGCTTCCCGGGGTGATGCTGGTATGGTCAGAGATTGTTCCGAGGCGGCGGTGGCGGTACGCTCGGGACCCGGTAGCCATTGACAGATGCAGGGGTAAGGTGAACAGCCTGATGGCGAGTTTTGTCAGGAAACTGGGGGGAGTGGTGGTAAGGCACCAGGAGCTGGAGGAGGGGTTGGCTGGGTATTACCGCTCGGACGGTGTACACCTTTCGGCAGTGGGTTGCGACCTGCTGAACTTGGGTCTGCAGGAAGGGATGCAGAGGGCGTTCCTTCTTCGGGGTGGCGGAGCTCAGACAGCTTAAGGGGTCAAGGTCTGAGCTTGTGGCGGGATAGGGAGCTGAGAGAGAGGACATAGGCTCCCTATGAGGAACGTGAGGAACATGGAGAATTTGGAATTATAGTCAATGGTGGTTTCGAGTCCTGGAGGTGGCTCAGAACCTGGTGGGGCAGGGGTATCCGGGTATACCCCTGCCATGGTTACTTATGGTTGGCACTTGTTCGGTTCAAGTTGGCGAGGTTGGAAAATGTCGTTATATATTTGTATTTGTTATGTTGGGGGTCATTGCCCTTTATTAAAAAGAAGGATACGGATGAGAGGGGCGGAAGGTGGGGGCAATGACCCATGTTTATATGTTAATTTATTTAAAGCAATATTATCGTTATATATTATATAAATTATTTAATAAAGCTGTGGACAAATTTTCCCATATACCAGAGTGTCAGTGTGTTATTGGGTTAGGTATGTGGGGGGGTTTTGTCCAAGGTTCCGCCAGCCCATACTATACACCGGCGACTATACACCGGTCAAGGGTTATTTGCTAAAGTGAGAGTTCAAAGTGTATTCTCATTTTCAGAGTGCTGAAATGAAAACATAGCTGGCTATCTCAACCTTACATTGAAATTTATTCTGAATTCACCTCAGATTCTCACTTTAGTGAAAAACCCTGTTAGATTGACTTACAGAATGATCCATATTCAGACACATGGAAATAAAAAGGAGTAGTCAACACTGTGTGTAGGGTTTAGGTGGAAGGCAAGAGAAAAAGGTTTAGCTTTGAGGTGGCTGATTTAATCGAAGAAGTTTGTTCAAGTAGTAAACATTAGAAGGAGGAGCTGAACAAAAAGGGGATAGGAGAGAGGTCAGAGATTGAATAATACAAAGGAAAACATACGTGGAGGTATCTAGGGCAAGATTGTGAAAGACAAGAATTTGAACATAGGGTATCAATAAACTGATATCAAGCGGGGTTTGTGCAGTAAGATGTTGGCATGGTGAGAAGAAATTTGAATTTGTTGGAAGGAGGGGGTTGGAAGTAAAAGCATTGAATCTCAGATTGTGAGAGATGTGGTCAGAGAAAGCAATTGTTCTGCCTGCAAAAAGTTTACTATATTAATCAGTGATAAGAGAAGGAATGAGTCAAACAGAGAAGAAAGAGAAGTAGGCCTATTCATTTAATGAAATATAAATAGTTACAACTTTTTAGAGAAATGGCCAGCGATACAGATGCAGCTAAGAAAAGAACAAGTGTCGACAGCCAGGGGGAGATTGTTTTGGGTGTAAAAAAACACAGAGAAATAATAGATGTTTTTGTTGACTTCAAAACACATAAGGTACAAGTAAAGAGAAGAATAGGACAGATAAACAGAAAGGAATTTGCCACATAAACAATGCATAATGTGAGGCAACTCGTTTTAATTTCATTCATGAATCAAGGAGAGGGGGTTTGTTTATGGGGCACATGATTTGGTGAGGAGCAAGTGCGTGGAAGGAAGAGGAATTCAGCAGAAAGACATTAATGAGAGGGAGAAAATAGAACTGAGAGAAAATGACAACATTAAAGGAACACTCCATTCACCCAGACCACTTCTGCACATTGGAGTGGTCTGGGTGCCAACTCCAACTACCCTTAACCCTGCAACTGTAATTATTGCAGTTTTCATAAACTGCAATAATTACCTTGCAGGGTTAAGTCCTCCCAGTTTTCATAAACTGCAATAATTACCTTGCAGGGTTAAGTCCTCCCAGTTTTCATAAACTGCAATAATTACCTTGCAGGGTTAAGTTCTCCCAGTTTTCATAAACTGCAATAATTACTTTGCAGGGTTAAGTCCTCCCCTAGTGGCTGTCTACTAGACAGCCACTAGAGGGCACTTCTGGGATCATAGCACAGATTATCTGCGCTATAGCGTCGCTGGACGTCCTCACGCTGTGTGAGGACCTCCAGCGTCGCTATAATCCCCATAGGTATTTTCAATGCTTTCCTATGGAGAGGTCTAATGCGCATGCGCGTGGCAGTGCCACGCATGCTCATTAGGTCTCCCCAGCCGGCGAGCGGGATCAGTCTCCCCCGCCGGCTGACGTAATGAAGGGGAGGAGCGGTGGAGGAAGAAGCAGCGACGTGGGACATGTCGCTGCCTCTGGTAAGTGACTGAAGGGGTTTTCACCCCTTCAGCAACCAGGGATGGGAGGTGGGAGGGAGAGGGGACCTGCAGTGCAAGGAAAACGGATTGTTTTCCTGGCACTGGAGAGTTCCTTTAACGTAAGAGTAGAGCTGAAAATATCAGTTGCATTTTAGGTAGTTAGAAAGGTGGAGGGAGTGTGAGATAGCAAGAGGGGTAAAGGGTGAAAGGTAAGAGGCAAGTAAGGAGTGCTAAGCAGATTGAACAAGTTGTCCAGCAAAGCATCCTAAAAGTCAAGATAATACTTAAAGTAATGCCGTGGATGTGTGTGAAGGGAATTACTATAGGGCATTTCTTTCAAATAAGAGTTGCTCAATGGTCACATTTAACACAAAACAAAACAAAAAAGAAAATGGAAGTTTAAAACTCACAATCTGCTTAAAATAAATAATTGATGAGAATAACCAATTAATGCATGTAGCTGGATGGTTTTCCTTTTAGGCATTTGGGGATAAATGTATTGTAACTAAACAGCCACTACATGTTATATGAAGAGCCAATAAAGAGCTTTTATATTATGCTTAAATCATGTCATTGCTGTAGAGTTATTCAAACAGGGGTTAATGGGGGCTGGATGACATGGTGGAAAGCTGTCATTATCCCCTTAAGGACCAAACTTCGGGAATAAAAGGGAATCATGACATGTCACACATGTAATGTGTCCTTAAGGGGTTAAAGTGGTGTTCACCTATTCCTCCCAGGAAGAACTTTCCGTAATGAAAATATCAATGGATCTTGGATCCTATTGGAACATTGGGTATCGTCCATGACTCTTGAAGGAGGAAATGTTCCTACTAACAGCTGGATCCTTATGTCTGCTCTACTGAAATGAGTGCTACTTTAGTTTACCAAATCCATTAACATGTATGCTATATATATTATACATTTCATAAAGGACATACCAAAACATTCACAAATTAATCACTTAAGGTTCACTATAAAGATATAATAATACATCTGAGAGTACTGAGCATTATTGAAATCAATCTGCAGATCACTCCCCAAAATGAAACTGTACCATTCATATATCTCTGACATATATCAAGCCTATCACACTAACCGTTCTCTTGTATCATCATCCTACACTTGTTTTAATGATTTGAATTGCTTCCATTTGGTTTATAGGACATATTTTTTACACATCCCTCTAGCCTAGAGAGTTTTGTTACTTATTATAGATTATAAATAACCCATTATGTCGTCTATGAAACATTGATAGAGATTGGTGTCCAGCATTCAAAACATCTTAGGGTTTATTCACTATATACCAAACCATAGTGAGTGGAACACTGAATTGCAAACATATCCAAACTGGAATTATAGCTGACTTGGGGAATTCTCCAAATTTGCTATGTTGCCTACATTTTGTAATCAATTTCAATTCACTGCAATGTTTTATAAATCCCATGGTCATTATACATGTCACTGATGCTCTGACTAGGGACCATGGGTGAAATCTCAAGCACATGCAATGAAAAGAATAGTGACAGAATGAAGATTAGGGAGATACCTAATTGCCAAACAGTTAAATAGTGAAACATTTTAGTAAAACCTCACTAAGCAGAAGGCTAATTGCAGTAATGTATCTGCAAAGTACAAATCTCAAAAGCTAAACTTTCAGAAAAAAATGCCCCAAAACAGCAATTAAGAATATAAGATTTTTTTTTTCTTACACTTGAATGTGTCATGGTGTTTGTATGTGCCAGTGGGTTTGTATGTATCAGTGTGTGTATCTGTATGTCAAGGTGGTGTCAGTGTGTTTGTGTGTTTCAGGGTGTGTGTGTTTATTTATGTTTCAGTGTGTATCTGAATGTGTGTATGTGTTAGTGTGTTTATACGTGTGTATCTGTGTGTGTGTAAATGTGTATGTTTATCTGTGTATGTATGTATGTGGCAGTATATGTGTGTATATGCATACACCCTGACAATCAAATACCAACATAACATGCCAACATTCCTGCAAACACAAATATTACATACAAACAAACCCCTCTATTAAAACTCCAAAATTATATACAAACACCCCTTATTTCACATACCAACACTACACACAAATGTACACCTGTATTTAAAAGCCAACACTACATACAAACACACACCTGCATTCAAACGCAAACACTACACACAGGTACACCACTGCATTCTAATGGCAACAGTACATACAATTAAGCATGTGCATGGGGAAAATTTTCCGTTTGGTTTGGCATTCCGAAATTCTTAATTTTCGCAATTCGGGACTTCAGCAATTCGGCACTTCAGCACTTCGGAACTTCGGCAACTTCGGCAGTTCGACACTTTGGAAATTCGGCAACTTCAGAACTTCGGCACTTTGGAACTTCGGTAATTTCGGCACTTCGACACTTCGGAACTTCAAAATTTCGGGACTTCGGCACTTCTATTGCAGCCGCTTAGTAGATAACTCCCGAATTCCCACGGTATTAGGGAGTTATCTACCAAAAGGCTGAAAGACCTACATTGGTCTTTCAGACAAATTTACTAATACTAAGTAAAAATTACTTAGTATTAGTACATTTTGCCCCTACTCGCTATACCGCGAGTAGGGGCATGTCTAGTAAACAATGAGCAGCCTGTTGCTGATCACTGTTTTAAAAAAAAAAATAGGCCCCCCCTAAATACTAATAAGGGGGGGACCTAAATTGGTATAAGGGGGGCCTAAGGTCCTCCCCCTGGCCCCCACCCCTGAGCGGTGGGTGGGGGCCCTAAATACCAATAGGGGGGGACCTATTGTCCTCCCCCCACCCCCACTCCTGAGCGGCGGGTGGGGGCCCTAAAAATGTTTTCCCCCCCAGGTGACTAGGTGTCCCCAAACCCCTAGTCACCCCCTCCCCCCCAAAAAAATTATCCCCTAACTACCCCCCTCACCCTAAAAATAATGAGGGGGGACCTTTAACTAAGAACCTGTAAAAAAAAAAAAAACTTACCATTCGATGCTTTCTTTCTTCTAAAATTTTCTTTTTTCAGCCCCAAAAAAGGCCAAATAAAAAACCATAATAACCGACGCAATTAAAAAAAAAAAAAACGAGCGCAAAAAAAAATAATCCTTCTTCACCCATGGAGGGCTCCTTGTAGACTGAGCTCTGCAGGGCGGGGGAAGGCTTATAAAGCCTTGCCCCGCCCTGCAATTAGGCTCAGAGCACAGAGTTACTTAATCCACCAATCAGAGAGTTATGAGTCAAATTACATAGCGTGGGAAAATTCCAAAGAACTTTCCCACGCTGTGTAAAATGACACAGAGCACTCTGATTGGTGGATTTCAAACCAACCAATCAGAGTGCTGTGACAGGTAAATGTAGAGACTTACCTGTCAGTCGCTTCGTTTACCTGTCAGAGCACTCTGATTGGATGGCTTAAACCCACCAATCAGAGTGCTCTGAGCCTAATTGCAGGGCGGGTCACCTGGGGGGGACATTTTTTTTAGGGCCCCCACCCGCCATTCAGAGGGTGGGGCTATTTTTGGGGCTGTTTCTCTTCTCTTCAGCTTTCTGTCTTACTGAAAAAAGATTGCCTTGTACACTGTCACCTGAATGCTTTGCTCTTACTTCTGCCTATGACATCAGGCTTTCATGAGCATATGAAAGAGTTAATTGACATTTATGCTTACCAACAGACTTGTTCTAATGATCAAAGCTTGAATGCATGATAATAACAGTAATAATATATTAAACATTATATATATTATTACTGTTATTATTGATATATATTATATTATTATATATATACTTACAATCCAGTGCTTGAGTTTATCCCAGAAGATCTTGAATTCATCAAAGTTAAGTTTTCCATTTCCACTGCCCTGATGTCTCGTTAATTAAGGATTAACATGTAGAGTTTACAATACTTAACTGTTCCATTAAATTACTATATCTTTTTAAAATTTCATTTATACTTTTCAGTGGTTAGTCTTTTATTATCTTTGTAGTTTTTTTTTTTTTGTTTTTTTACCATTAAAAGTTTATTGGTATTTTGAGCAATGGTTAATCTTGTATTATCTTTGTAGAAGCAAAGAAGGGTGATGACCATCTATCTGCTAAAGTTTCCATGGTCAGTGTGTATACAGCAGTCCAGGTTTTGTCTGTATCTCCATGGGAATAGAAAAGGAAAATACATAAATCCTAGAATGTTGATAGGCTATGAAGACTGGTTTGGAAACCACTGCCATACAAGTGCTAAAGTCAACGCTTTGCACATTTTATGCTCCACCACCCATCATCTATGTGTGTCCTTCAAAAAGGCTAAGATTCTTTTATCACTAGCTTAACCAACAAACACACATTTCTGTTATATGAGCAATATGTTAGACACCACACCGTTTAGAAATATTGTAGAAGGATACATCCATCAGGGAAACAATATTTATACATGATAAAGGGCTTATCTCCTTCACTTTAACATTCTTGGCTGAAAGACAAAACAATTGTGAATTTCAATATAAAAATTAATTTGTGAAAAAAAAATTCTCACAAACATTTATCAGTATTCTCAATTTGAAAAGCTTTTGAGAAAGAATACATTTACATCATTATAACTTGTTCATTTTTGCCAAGTTAGTAGGAACAATTTTTACCTTGATTTGATTGCTTTGTTTTTTTTATTTTAGTTTCATATAGTAAAGGCAAACTTAAAGGAACACTCTGGGCATCAAATCAATATAATCTCAGTGATGTTGTTATGGTGTCTGGATGACCTGGGCATCATCTTACCTTAAAAGGTAAAACCTTTTATGAATGGTTTAAACCAAAAGTTGTCAAGATGACACTCTCGCTCCAGGTCCCACCCTCTCTCCACCCCCCTCATTGACTTCAATGAGGAAGCCTTAAAGTGGACTCGAGTGACAATTTTAGAGCGTCATCCTACACTTTCAGCCTATCACCTGCTTCCCATTGAGAAAACTGCATTAGAAATGTGCACCCTATCACTGGTGCCTAGTCTGAGGCTTCATCATTGAAACCAAAGAGGGAGGTAGAGTAAGAGGAACCTGGAGGATAGGTAGTGTCTGGATAACTTTGGCGTTAAACCATTTGTAAACGGTTTAAGTTCCTGAGGTAAGATGGTGCCCAGGACCTTCAAGAACCATATCAACTTTATTGAGTGACCCTTTTAGCCTTAGAAAATAATAATGAGTTGGAGAATGATATTGGAGAATTTCCAAAAGAGAATTTTGAGTTGGTGCTGCATAATACATTGGAGCCATCTGTATTTGTAAATATGAAGCTTATGCCTTGGTATATTAATTTCTTCTTGCCTCCTCTATCTTTGTCTGCTACCTGTTGAGTGTATCATGAAATTCCTCCAGCACTGGACATTCTTTAACACTTCCGTAAGTCTGTATGTACTGTGCATTAATTTACATTAATTCACTGGTTATGCTTACTTCTCGTTAGAACAGCATTCAGGATTTGCTGAAGTTCTTCTGCACTAACCTCCATGTCCTGAAACAAAAAAATACAAGAGTAAAAAAAAAAGAAGCAATTTGTGTTAATATTTTTTTTTCCTAAAATACTACATGGGATCACATAAAATGCGTATCGCTTTTACCCAAACCCCCCAAAAAACCAAAAAACACAATTTAGGTAAAATCAAGGACAAAAATAAATACATTTAAAGGGACACGATAGTCACCTAAATTACTTTAGCTAAATAAAGCAGTTTTAGTGTATAGATCATTCCCCTGCAATTTCACTGCTCAATTCACTGTCAGTTAGGAGTTAAATCACTTTGTTTCTGTTTATGCAGCCCTAGCCACACCTCCCCTGGCTATGATTGACAGAGCCTGCATGAAAAAAAAAACTGGTTTCACTTTCAAACAGATGTAATTTACCTTAAATAATTGTATCTCAATCTCTAAATTGAACTTTAATCGCATACAGGAGGCTCTTGCAGGGTCTAGCAAGCTATTAAGATAGCAGGGGATAAAAAAAATCTTAATTAAACAGAACTTGCAATAAAGAAAGCCTAAATAGGGCTCTCTTTACAGGAAGTGTTTATGGAAGGCTGTGCAAGTCACATGAAGGGAGGTGTGACTAGGGTTCATAAACAAAGGGATTTAACTAAATGGCAGAGTATTGGGCAGTGAGGCTGCAGGGGCATGTTCTATACAACAAAACTGCTTTATTAAGCTAAAGTTGTTCAGGTGACTATAGTGTCCCTTTAAATTAAATGTGATGTTATGCGGTTATCTTTTCTTTTATACTTACTTGTCCAGCAACTTGTTCAAACAAACTACGAAATTGCTTTTCTTCTTCAGTTTCTTGATGTGGAGGGTTTGGTTTAGATGGCTGAAAAATAATAACTCATAAACAAAAAAATAAAATAAAAAACAACAACAACAATTTAATTTAAAAAAGGTGATGACTTACCTCTGGAATATCAACATTAATATCACCATCAATTTCTCTAAAAATGAAAAAAAAAGTACATTTTTGGATTAATATAAGGTTCCACATTGCAATTTTATTTATTTAAGCACTCTTTTGCCATCTGTTAGTGCCAACCGTAGCATTTGTGGGGCAAATGTTTGAGAGCCTTGAATGGCTTACAAGCTGAGTGACAAAAAAAATCCCATGTTTCAAACTGAGACTTCAAATAGGATTAATAACTTTGATTGGGAAGGTACATTTTTTACCAGACAAATGTGTGCATTCATAAAGATGAGCCAAAAGTTCATGCTAAGAGATCATCTAGGCTGAAATCTGACATTAAGAGTGTTTGTCAGACAAAGCTTTTTTTCCAAACAATCCTGGCAAAACATGACGATAAAGGAAATTTTGATAATCTTTTATTCATAACTTTGTGAGAACATAAGCAGAGGCTGGCTTCCTAAACCTTGGATGCAAATGGTGACAATTATTGGAATCGTTACCAAAGAGGCCCTTATGATGAAGATCAAGATGCTCAAACCCTCTGCCATGCAAGATTGAAATGTGTGGTTCTTTGAGTTAGAACGTCCAGTGTCCAGGGGTGTCTGCTTAACCTACAAATAGACATACAGACTAATTCGTATTAGAAGGTCCTAATAGCATTGCAAGAGATATTAGAATTCCCAAGACTGATTTGTGCTCAGTCTGGGATTTATTCTGAAGATGAAATAGAAAAATCATGGGCATCAACCCAAGTCCTATCTGTAGGACCATATCCTTTCCAATGAGAAAAACTGTAATCTAGGATAGATCAAACCTCATACACCGCTCCTGACAATCAGCTGGGACAGAAGACGGTGGCAATAAGCATTCGGAGTATTTGTTATTCATCAATGGCTTCATTACAGAGAGATGTTAGGGATGCGCAAAGAAGGTAAGAGCAACCAGTAGGAAATTTTAACAACCTTATAGGCACTAATATAGTAAGGAGCAAACATCATAGAGGGCACCTTTAAACAAATATTCCTGCTGCTCAACCACACATTAGCACCCACTACATATAAAGAAGCCATCGTGTGTGGTTTGTCAGTGTGCTTTTCTGTAAAGATGCTTTCTGCTGCAGAATGTGTTGATTTTCAAACCCATGTCCTTCACAGGTTTTCCAACTGTTTGATCCCAAATGAGATCAAAACCATAACAGAGATGAAATGGACTATGTTGGATGTATTCACGTACATTATTGTTATGTGAAAATTCTGCCCATGGAAGCAAACTAACCCAATAATCTCGAAGATCAGAAATAATACAGCGTAAGAACTGTTCTGGACTTTGATTCATTCTTTCAACCTCTATGTTTTTTTGGTGGTGGTTAGAAGAGGAGAATCATAATTTGATTCCTATTTGACTACAAAAAGTCTTGCAAAAACAGGATACAAATTGAGGATCCATATCAGACATAATTTCCTTAGGCAACCCTTATAACTCTCTGCTGAAAATTGTAGATTAGTCTGATGAGGTTGGTAGTTAATGGCACAAAATAAACCATCTTAGTAAACATGTCTAAAATCATTAAAATCACCGTTTTATTTTCTGATACAGTTAGGTCAACTACAAAATCCATAGCCATAGTATGGGCCAGATTTTTTTTATGTGGTTAAGGGCTGAAGTGAAACACAAAGTAATGTGTAGAGTTTTAGTAGTAGCACAAATCAAGCATGCTTGAACTTATTTTCTTATGTCCTATTGGTATGAAGTCCACCAGAGCTGTATGTCGAGAAAGGATTCTGTCCTATAGAAACCACATGCTGCAGGTTTCCAGTGCCAGACGATGCAAAGCAGTCTCAGAGCATCACCAAGCCACCACCATCCCTAACTGTAGGCAGTGTGCTATTTTCAGTGTATGCTTCTTTCTCCTTCCTCCAGACATATTGCTGATCCATTGGGCTGAAACGTAGCAGTTTTGTTTCATCGCTCCACAGAACAGAATCCCAAAACTTCTATGGGTTACTTATATTATTGTCTCTAGGAACATTTTGTGCCTTTGCTATCTTTTTGTATCCTGTTCCTTGTTTATGAAAGGCAATGATCTCTTCTCAACATTGTGGACCCTTTTGTGAGTTAGCCAAGTTTCTAACAGTCAAAAGTGACACTCAGCAAACCCCTAGAAAGTTCAGGTATTTCAAGTGTTCCAGCTAATGGTGCAACTAATGAACCCTTTGACTATTTGCATGAGGTGTGCTTGAGACAACACCTGTTTTGCATATTTGTGCTGTTGTGTGGAATTTTCTTCATGGGGTTGAATAATTCTGAGACTGGAGAAGTCATTATAAGTTGCTTGTTCAATTGACTTTTGGCAAACCACTTGAAGCATTCACTGTGTTGAACTTTTTCAATTGCTTTTGTTTGATTTGTTTATTTCAAACACCTGAAAGCCTGAAAAAATTGTGACAATGACCTGATTTTCAATGGGAGTTGAATAAGTTTGATTACAATGGTGTATATATGGTTTGTGCTCTGCAAGTAACGCCAAGCCTTAATAGCAAGCCAGTAACCAACGTCATGCTGATGAGTTGCATTAACAACGAAACAGCTGTCCATGAGTGGTTCAATAGCTCTCCATCTCTTCCTGAATTGTGTTTCAAAGCTGTTGTATACAGCAAACATAAACTCCAAGGAATCCATGTTTAAGATTGAATAATGAGGCAAAAATGTGATTCCTTGTTGAACTAATTTGCATATGCCCACCCTGAATCCCTTACAGTAGTGACATCACTGCATATTTGAGATTTCTGTGGGAAAAGCAAGTCTTATGGCTTGCCTGGTGTGCAGATCTATCATTAACAATGTATTGACTATATATATATATATATATATATATATATATATATATATATATATCCCTTTTATTTTAAATCCATTTTATTTTCATATATACATCTGATAATTTTTAACCTTACTTAATCTCAGCTTTCTTCTCTGAAAATATTCTCACACAAAAATCTGCTTCTTGGTGGGGTTCAAATGTAGTTGGAATAAGCATGTAATCTCCTGGTGGGAGCTTGAACCTCTGGGAAATTTCTCTCAGGTTAATATATGTTTTACTTCTTGCCTTAGAGGGATTAAATTTGAAATAATCTTTTGTCAACTGTGATTCTTTTCCGGGGCACTGAAAATGCATGAAAAAAAATATAGTTCATTATATTATATTACGTAATTAATGAAAAAGTGCATAAAAAGAACAACAATTCCTCCAGTATGCAAGTCATTTTTGTCAAATATCTTACACTAACTTTATATTTCTGATTACTTCTTATTTCAATGTATTTAAAAAAAAAACACACAGCCTGTCACATGCTGCCCATTGTGAGGAATAATACAAATTATTAACTTGCTTTAAGGGCCAGTGATAGGCTAAAAGGGACAGCTGAAGCTTCCAACTTATCATTTGCCATAAGGGACTCTACAGTGGCTGTAGGAAGTATACAGGATGCTAAACTATAGGGTGCCAGACTAACTCTGGGGTTAAACCACTGGAAAACAGTTTAACCCCTGAAAGTAAGACAGTGCTCAGGCACTCCTGTCACCATTACAACTTCATACAGATAAAGTTGTTCTGAGGTTCGAATGTTCCCCTAAACTAATATTCCAAGCACCATAACCACTGCAGCACACAGTGGTAACACTCCAATGTAACTAGTCAAACAATTTTAGAATGAATAGACTTTTTACCTGGGGTTATCTGGGCTCCATTTCCAGACGCTCCTGAGCAAAGCCTTGCTGCACAGGGCTAGCTCATTAGCTGAGAGCATCAGCTCATTGGCTTAATTCAGGCAGAAAGCTTCTGACTTCATAAGAGGTAGGGAGCAGTGTCTGGCGGACCCCAGGTAAGAAAACAGATCATTCTAAAATGGTTTGACTACTTACATTGGCAGGATGGCAGGAAACTCCTGGCACCCTAGCTACTATGTTGCACTGTAGTGGTATGGTTTGTTGAGTTTTCTTTTAATAAATTTCTGTTTACTCAAATATTGCACATGATCTACCAATAATCAACCAAGAAACAGATACACATAATACATTGGCACTTTCATACTAATATTGACTTTCATAATTTTGGTATTTAAACTCGTGAAGTAGCAAAATAAATGGGCATTAAACAAACCTGGTAAATAGCATATCCTATTGTTAACATGTCGGCTCCCACTTTTCTGAGCTTGCGCCTATTCTTTTGCATCAGGGCAGCAATGAAAGTACATTCGTGATGCCCATCATCCGTCTCCTTTAGACTCAGCTGAATTTGAGGATTGGACCAAAATGTATCTAAGACAAAATAAATAGGTAAGCATAAGAAAAACAAAAGTTACAAATATTGCAGGTTAGGAGAAATAATGACCCAATATACAACATTCTGAAAAACTTCACTACAGTTTGGGGACCTCTGGATACCCTATTACTCCACAAAAAGTCATTTTCTCCTTCACCCCCACTCTTTTTTCTTTCTTCACCATTTCACCTTTTCGTCCTACCACTCAATCTCTCTTCACTACCTTTTTACTTCATTCAATATACTGCTTCATTTACTAATTTCTACTTCCTGGTGGTTATGATGTCACTATAATATTCCTGTTTTATGCAATGCAAGTAATACATGCACAGGAGCGTGGAAGGTGTGAGCGACATTTGCAAAGACACAACCTAAGTGCTTGAATTTTCTCTAGGGGCTCTGGGTGGAATGCACCACTTATAAGTATATTGTGGTGGAATCTCGGTAAAAATAAATTTAGTAGGCCGAGATTACCACGTGGCATGTGTACGTGCATATGCTGACGTATCGATCAGTTGGTTGCACGAGGCAAGATACGATCAGTAGTGTACGGAGCATGTGCAAGAATACAGGATGTAGTATTCCCCCTCCTCCATTGTGCTGGACAGGCCATGCGGTCAAACAGGAAGTTAATTCTTATTTGTGTTGATTGGTCAAGAGAATGTGCGGGTGGAGCTTAATATGGGAGGAGTTATGTGCCTATATAAGGAGCCTGCACTAATGTCCGGGGCTCAGAACTTGCTGTATTTTGGTGACGCTAGTCCCTCTGAGTCCCGATCGGTGATCCAATAAAGAATCTCTTCCTTCCTGAAGAAACCTGTGTCCATCTCTCTGTGCTTGGCTTCCGTCAGTTTCTCCGGTATCATTATGATACACAGAAGTGAAAATGTAAGGGCCAAAACATGTTTTGAGGTCCTGGGCCATCAGCCCCAAGCACAAACCAACACCATGCTGAACTGGCATTGCCTTGCACAGGGCCAGACTGGGAAAAAAATTAGGCCCGGGCATTTTTCAATCAGAGTGGCCCCCTAAGAAGGGGGCAAGGCCAGAGAGGGTGTGTTTTGTCATCACTAATGACAAGCACGCCCCCTCTCAAAGTGAGCATGTTGGTTCAATGCGCAGAGCTCCGCGGAAGAGCTCTAACATTAGAAAAAGGCCCTGTATTTGTTCTGTGCAGCGCAAGCAAATTTAATAACATGCTTGCGCTGTGTTTGCTTTTAAATTGTCTCTGGTGTCTCCATAAGTGATATACCAGAGGATAAAATGACCAGGAAAGTGTATGGTGCATGTGTTTGGAGCCTGCTTGTGGGATTGCGTGTGTGTAGAGTGTGGTGTTGTGTAAATAGGTCAATTTCATTTGTGGTGTAATATGTGTGGATAGGGGCTGTAGAGAGTGTGTGTATAGGGGCATAGTGTTATAGGGGATGTAGCGAATGTGTTCATACGAGCTGTAGTGTGTGTGTGTATAGGTGACGTAGTGTGTGTAGGGGTTGTAGAGATGGTGTGTTTAGAGAATGTTGTATGTGTTTGCTTACAAGGAATGTAGTGTGTGTAGGTAGTGCAGTGTGTGTGTGTAGGAGATCTAGTGTGTAAAGGACCCAGAGTGTGTATAGGAGATTGTGTGTGTGTGTGTGTAGAGTATTAAGAGTGCATAAATGGTAAGGAATCTAGCGTGTGTCTGGAGCGTAATGTGTGTAGTGGTGCAGTGTGAGGGGTGCTGTAGTGTGTGTATATATATATATATATATATATATATATATATATTTGGACGTATTGTATGTGTGAGGGGCACAGTGTGTGTGTGTGAGGGGTGCAGTGTGTGTGTGTGAGGGGAACAGCGTGTGAGGGTGTTTTTATCTGCTGTCACATTCTAGGTTTCTAATTTTCTTTGTCTATTAACTCACTGAGGGTTATTTTATATAATATATATATATATATATATGTGTGTGTTTGTGTGTGTGTGTGTGTGTGCTGTATATGTGTGGTAGTGTGCTGTGTGTGTGTGTGAGGGTGCTGTGTGAGTGAGGGTGCTGTGTGTCTGAGGGTGCATTGTGTGTCTGAGGGTGCTGTGTGTGTCTGAAGGTGCTGTGTGCGTCTGAGGGTGCTGTGTGTGTCTGAGGGTGCTGTGTGTTTGAGGGTGCTGTGTGTGTCTGAGGGTGCTGTGTGTGTGTCTGATGGTGCTGTGTGTGTGTCTGAGGGTGCTGTGTGTGTATCTGAGGGTGCTGTGTGTGTCTGGGTGCTGTGTGTGTTTGAGGGTGCAGTGTGTGTGTGAGGGTGCTGTGTGTGTGTCGATGAGTTAAAGGCTTTGTAATAGCAATTAGGTGAGGAAACACCAAATCTCTCTTGGGAGCTCCAAGCTTATGTGACTGTTTCCTTCAGTGACTGACTCCGTAACCCCTCGTTTTATTTTTTTTTATGATGTTGTATATTCTACTTATCAATGAATGTAAGCTGTTCCTATATCACTATCAGGACCATATACTGAGCTACAGGCAGAGAGCATTATTTCTTGTTATACTCTTGCTATATCTGATTGAATGAGATACTAGTTCTTGCTTATCTTTGTGCTGTATAACAAGAGGTACATTGCTCAACTATTGCTCAACTTATTCTGAATATGCTTTTGTACCGATCTATCAATAAAAAAATAGGTAAACATAACAGAAAAAAAAAACTTTTGTTTTGGGCTAGTGTAAATGATATTAAAAGTTATAAAGAGGTGTGGATGGTGAGTTAAAGCAGGTTAAGTTTCTTGCAAAAAGGGTAATTTACCTGTACTTGCTCCTTCCAAAATTTGCTAGCCCTGCCTAAACTTATATATTGTGCATCCATAGTCCACATGGAACCCACATTGTGTTTTTTTCAAAAATAAAAGATGTTTCAATGTTGGTCTATTCATCTCAGATGCAATACTGCATCCAATTATGGAATTTGCAGCTTTTTACGCATTACTTTGTTACCATTGAGGGCTTCCGTCAGAAAGTTTGGCACACCTTACTAAATCACCAGATTTGGAAAAGGGCCCCCACAGTCATACCCCCACAGACATATTTACATATGCACTTACTCATACATACTCACACAAACACAAACATAACCACTTTCATCCACATTTGCACATACTCACATAGATACAAACATTTCCACAGACGCATTAACCGATACACATTCTAAGAAACAGACATAGGTATATGTCTCAGACAGACACATACACACCCACACACACATATATATAAACCCACCACACACCATGCCCTACACACCACCATATACACACACATATATACATTGACATGCATAGACACTGATACACACTACATTTGCACACACTGCCACTAACAAATACACTCTGCATTCACACCCACTGCTAGACACCCACTCCCAGACACACAAATACTTACAAATATTTTTTTTTACATATGTTTAGCTTCCCTCCTGTTTTCCCTCCATTTTAAATTAGAGTGAAATAAAAAATGTAACATATAGCAATATACCAACCTAGGAAATTTCTGCATCCTCCAGCAGTAGAACCTCTAATCCAACTTCCCTGGTGGACCGAAACTTCCCACTTGTGTGTAGTGTCATCATCCAAAGCATCAGGTGTGAGATTACAGATCTCAACCTTGTCATAATAGTGCTTGAAGTCCTCAAATTTCATCCTAATTAAAATATGGAAAGTAGCAGTCTAATGATAATCACAAGACACGTGTAATCAGGATTCCTATAGAATGTAAAATGTCAGTTGTATTGCCAATAAAATATCGAATTTCCTTAGGTGTAATTTGCCTACTTTCCAATATTTATTGAATAGTAATTTTTCACAGCCAAGTTTTGTATAAGGATAATAGTTTTCGGGGCATTTAGCAATCATTTCTATTTCAATGATCTAGTGAAAAAGCATGATCTCATTGTGTTTACTTACTGTAAAGCCTAATCATAGCTGACATTTTTCAAAACATTTTAATTATTAAATGATAAAAGGATCAAGATTCACTGAAGGCATTTGATGCAGTACAGAAAAGCATATATAGTACATTTAAAATAGGCATACTTCCAACTTATGGAAGTATGAAAGTGGGACAAGAGGTAGGCAGACCTACAGGGACATGTTATGTCACTGGTAATGCCCATAATTGACGGTCCTGCCCAGAAAGGTGTCACCCAGAGAAGGGGCATTTAAACCTCCTGTGAATGAATGCAGAGAGCACAGCTGAAGTGCTTTCTGATTGATCCTAGTGCCCTCAGCACGATACACTCACACTGTGCTGGATGGGAACAATCTGATAATATAATTGGTGCAGAAATAGTATTCTATGTAATAAAGTTATGGACACATTGTATAAATACTTTACCAAAATTCACCATCATCAAGTGTTATCTGAGTCAGGCGTTTCTTCTCTGCAGGATCAATATTATTCCATTCTGAGGCACTAAAATAAAACGACATGAAAATGTATTATATTTTCCAACATACCCAAACAATTAATGGAACAAGTAACATGTGTTTGTTGTTTGACATGTTCCTAAAAGAAGGCATTTCACTGTCATCCAGTTTTGGATAGATTTGTAGGGATAATGTAGAGGTGTAATTTTTACATAATCGGTACAGTTTACATGGGGCAGAAAGGCTTTGAGGGATAGGGAGAGTTCTGTCAAATCTCTCCAAATTATTTGACAGAAAAACAATATATGGCAAAGACTCAGTGCATCATAACCACATGAGGGGATATCAATTAGATGCAGATCCCTCCCTCCCCTCTTTAGCAATTTTGCTACTTAGCGATACAAATCAGGGAGATACTTTCGCTCTCTCAATAAACACACCAATAGCTATTTTAGCCGCTGAGACTTTGTCACAATTACTGTGATAACAAGGTGTGTTGTGTTACAGACGATTCCTATTTTTTACACTTTTTCACTGTATATACACTTTTATTATTTATTTTGTTGTTCATTATCTTCCCTAGACGGGATTAATAAAAATTTATTATTTTACATATATTTCATTCATGTTCTATACTGGCAATTTTTAAGCCATGATTATGAACACTTCTGTTCTGGGGTATAGGGACTGATGATTGGGAGGATCTCTCTGTAATCCCTTTCTCAGTCTCTTCGCTTCTCTATCTTACTAAGACCTATGTCTTATCTAACAATGAGATTCTAACTTTTGTAATAAAGAAGACCCCACAGTCTTCCAGAAACAATAAAATGGCATTCTTACTAGGAAATGGATGGTAAAGCAAATGCACAACATGCAATAGCTTGGTTCTGTAAGCCCCAGTACCTCTATTTTTCACTGTATTTAATTTTTAATACTCACTTATCACTCCACGCTCCATTCCATTCTACCTGGCCCCAGGGGTTCCTGACTCTGATAAGTTTGACTTTTTGACCTTTGTAAGTTACCTATAGGTAAAAAAAACGACAACATTGTTTTAACACATTTTAAACACGTATTTTTGACCCTATAGTGTTAAAACCACCATTTAAGTGGCTTGCTCCCCCTTAACCCCCCTTAAAAGGTAATAAAACCTACCTTTTTTCCAGTGCTGCACTGGTCAGCCGGGACCGGCGCCACCCAGATTCACCTCCTTGACTGACATTATCAGAATTGATGATCTCAGCCAGTCCAATGCTTTCCCATAAAAAAATCATTGGATTGGCTGAAATTGTCAAGGAGGCAGGGTGGGGCTAAACACCGGTTTGGCCAGTCAGCTTCTCCTCATAGAATCAATGCATGTCTATATGGAAAATTCAGCATGATGTTGAATGTTAGTGCTGCACACTGTGCATCACTGCCCCAGGAAACATGAGAAGAGGCCACTGGATGTATCCCTAGGAAAAATGTAAACACTGCCTTTTCTCTGAAAAGACTGTGTTTACATTAAAAAGCCTTCAGGGACTGAGTATACTCACTAGAACAAAAGAACAAATACATTAAGCTGTAGTTGTCTGGTGACTATAGTGTCCCTTTAAATATATATATATATATATATATATATATATATATATATATATATATTTATAAACCAAGAATTGAAGACAGGAGCACTCTCTGGGAATTTCAAATTTGTATTTTCAAAAAATCACCACCTCTACATCTATCATCAGATGTAGAGGTGGTGATTTTTTGAAAATACAAATTTGAAATTCCCAGAGAGTGCTCCTGTCTGCAATTCTTGGTTTATATGTCTGCTGGGATGCACCCGGGTATAAGTCTGTGGATTATTATTTTATTGAAGGTTGAGTGCCAGAGGTTGGATCTTTTTTTATATATATTTATATATATATATATATATATATATATATATATATATATTATTTGGCCCTATTGAAAATCCGGTGTATTGTCATAATTTATAGTCTGTCAGCTGTTTGCAATGAGCAAATCCAACAAGAACAACTGAAATAGCTCAACACAATGAATGCTTCAAGTGTTTCCCCAAATGCAACAGAAAATGCAGCTTTTAATGACTTCTCCAGTCTCAAAATTATTCAACCCCTTTCATGGCAAGCTTTAGTACTTAGCAGAACACCCTTTTTCTGTTGTCGAGATGTAATGGCTTTTTTTCTGAAGAAAAAAAGACTTTACAACAAAGAAGATCTGTGAAGTAAATACATTATGTTATTAGGGGTGAATAGAATATTTTTATTGGAAGGGTGGCTAGGGGCTTGGGCCAATGTTTATTTTACTGTAAGACCCCACCTGCTAGCTATGGGTGAGGGCTAGGGGGACATTAGGTCCCCCCAGGTGTTATAACATTAATAGCTTGCCACGCATGTGTGAAGCTGGAGGGGGACACAAGGTTCCACGACATTTAATAAGTAGCACCCATCCACTGACCATAGGTGGGAAGAGGGGGATGTTGGAGTACTCCCTCAACATTTTTTTTTTATTTAGTAACCTCAGCTGCCAGTAAGCAATAATTCAGATTTTTTACATCTGTGCCTGGCTTTGAAGCATCCGATCACAAGGTCCAGATTTCAGCTGTCTGGCAGCATTCAGTCCAACTGAAATCTGGAACAAACTGATGCTCCTTTGGTTTGAAAATACGGACATTGTTAAGTAGTGTGAATAATATCCGGATTTTGCATTCCGAGTGGCCTGGTGCAAGGGTTTTGCCCCAATTGGTGCGCAGCCATTTAGAGTTTGGTGAATTTAAATGTTGATTCATGGCTGAATCAAAAATAGTGTTATGAAGTGCAGAACAAATCTTTTGACAAATTGTATAGTGCTGATGTGTAACTTGTGAGAGGAAAACACACAAAATATTGATGACTTATCAGTCCCGTTGTTTCTTAAATAACTCTGGGTATTTTAATTTTGTACATACCATGTCCATGCCAGTTATTGAATAAGCATGTCCCTTTACAAGACCTTGAGGGGTTTTAGCTTCTGTTTCAGCAGAACTTGTGGTCTAAAAGATAATAAATAAATAAATTAGTAATTTGCAGATTAAGAAGTATTTATAAAAACATGCCATAGGTTTTTATATATTGCAGTAGTTTAAAAAGTATCATGAGATAAGTTTTGATTTGTTTTGAATTACATTTCATTATCCGATGCTCTCCCAACCACTTCAGATTCAATGTGGGCAGGTAGCGAGTAGCAGAGGTGAAAACGCTGTGTGATCAGCACCGCTTCTTCTGGGCAGCAAACAAAATTCATCTAAGCAATACCCTGTTATAACCATGGCAACCTTGGGACGTTGGCTTGGTTGGTGGTGAGAAGCATGGATGTCTACATAAACTAATCTTCAGGATCTGAAGAAAGTTTGTGCTGTCAAACTGAGATGTTAACTAAATAAATAGCCATTTGTGTTGTTTACCAAGAAATCCCTAGACTGACGTTTTTTATGTACTGTGGATCGGCTGCTAAACATTGCAGTGGGCCACATATTATTGAAGTCCTACTGTGCAAGATTTATATAAATAACAGTTGTATGTATGAGTGAAAAAAAAATACATAGATAATTAATAAACTACTTACATCAATCGAGCATCCCAGCATTGACCCTCTTTTAAGAGCTTTCTCCATAATTTCAAAATAATTGTCAGGAGCACTTTTATTTTCATACGTTTCTGAAACACCCCCTGTGAAATCTTCCATAGCTTCAATAGTGCTACCTCCTTTTAATGCCTCATAGCTTCCGTACAGCCTAAAGTAAATAAAAACACACAAAGTACATACACTTCTTCACAGACAATAAATATTACAGATTTTTTTAAAGTCTCTTAGATGCAAGAATACTATAAGAATACAACAAGTGAGCTAAATCAGTGACAGTGGGGTTGTATCTCTTGATATAAATGAGGGATATTGCTTATCTATACATAAAAGGGTTAAAGATTATGAGGTGTAATGTGAGAATTATGTAATCAAAGTGCTAAATGGTTGGACCAAATTTTCAGAGCATGAATAAGGATGTGTTGTCAGATTTTAATTCTTCATAAAAAAATAGTTTTAATCGACTGAAATATTAATTAAATAATATAACAGTAACTACAGGAAAAATATTTTCTGCTTAGTAATATATATTAGATCTTGTAACCAAGAAATTGTATCAATTCTGAGTAAGGAATTTCCTTATTCAGATGTGTCATGTATTGACTCTTCCATGGAGACCACAAGTGTATGATCAGCAATAAACCTCTCAAACATATCTTAGTGTTTTTTACTTGACTGTAAGTTGAGGACAGAAAATTACAGGTATATATATATAGAAGTAGCTAAGTAAAGGCAAAAAAATATTATCGTGCAGCACACAAGACATATGGAAAGTTGGGTTACAACAGAGGACAGGATAATTGGGAATCAGGAGATGGAGTCAATACTGTAACATGAGGGGCTTTATAATAAATTGTAATATGGTGAAAATAAACAGAGCTGGTCTAGCTTTCATAAAGGTAGGATACGTTCAGAGAAATCACGCGGATATTAGTTTTCTGCTTCAGTCTATCCAAGATGAAATGTGGGCCCCGTGCCCTATATCATCATTCCCAGAAGTGCACATGTCTCTAATTCAAAACAGCCAGGTCTCTTATCACCAAGTACAAGGCATTGTATCATTTTTACCAACATTTACTGTTATTGCAACTCATTTATGTAATGTGATTATCACTACCATGTATTGATAAATAGCAATCTGAAGTTTCCAGGAAAATGAGGTATGTGTGATTTTTAAGTATTATAGTACTAAATAATAAAGTATTCAACCATGAAATGCACATTCAGATTACTCTGGTTTCCAAGTACACCCTGGGGATGTTACTTTTGCCTAACATTCAGGATATGTTACCATTACTCAATTTAATGGTACTCATTTTATCTACCTTGAAAGGATGAAGAGCTGAATCACCCTGTCAGGAATTAAACCTGCAATCCCAAAGGTTTGCACAGATTCTACTGATGATGCATTAGCCCACTGAGCTATTTCATCTGCCTTATACTAAATATCTCATTCTCAAGTGTTTCTCCTGATCTGTACGGCTATCAAGTGTAAGTAACCTATATTCCATTAATGCCTCAACCTCTTAATTAAGAGGCGATAAACAGTACGGTGAATGAATGTTTGCAACTTATAATTTCAACATATAATTATGCACATTTTGATTTTCTATAACTCATTTTCATAGAACTAACCCTCTTTGAAGGTCAAGATACACCTAACAATTCCCTGAAAAATTAATCTTGCAAAAAATACTGCCTTAAAATACTTACTTGGCATATGCTTTTTCTAGTAATGCACTCCAAAATTCATTTAGATCTGCCGAATGCAGAAAGACTAGACGATTTCTGAATGTGGGGAGGCGATCATCAATTACAACATCAATCCATTCATTGTGTTGCCAAAACTGTTTAAGGAGACAGTATCAGATTTTTTTATGATTAGAATTTTTTAGATTTAATTTTGCATGCTGGTAAATATTTGACAAATAAGTGGAAAAAAAGATTTCT
The DNA here is from genome assembly GCF_036172605.1 of Pelobates fuscus. Classification (NCBI taxonomy): domain Eukaryota; kingdom Metazoa; phylum Chordata; class Amphibia; order Anura; family Pelobatidae; genus Pelobates; species Pelobates fuscus. The sequence goes on along the minus strand of NC_086318.1, from coordinate 221,303,763 downwards.
CTTTCCTGCTCCTTCTGGAACGGATTACTTTATTAAAGGAAGACTACAAGCACCAAACAACTATTCCGTAGGAGTATTCTGGCACACTCTCCGAGTAATCCGTCAACCAATTTTAAGATGGTTTGACAACTTATCTAAGCCCCCCATACACCTGCCCCACATTTAGTCCTCTCCTGCAGGAAAAGCTAGATGCCTTTACTGAAGTAAATTTGTCCAATACAGGACTGTGCTCATTGGCTGAGAGTGCAATGTAGTTGTTATGGTACTTGGAGCATTGCTTTAAGTGAAGACAAAAGATATGGCATCATTTTGACTTTATTACAGTACAATGTCTGTACTGCTCTGTACTGCTCTGTACTGATCTGTAAGATCAGTACTGCTGTATTGTCCCACTTTCTTTTAGAATATTATTCATTTTTATACAAGGTATCACAAGCGGCTGCAGGCCAGTGTTCTGCCCACATCTTCCATATCATTCCCACTTTCAACTTATGTCCCACAGATAACATATATACAGGACTATCTAAAGACTACATACATTGCATCCTCTCTCCCTGCCAATGACATAAAGTCTTGTTACCGGCCCAATTCACTGTTTTAGTATATGTTTAAATCAAATTGAAAAGAAACAATGTGAAGAATCCCATACCTGGAAGTGAAATATGCCAGCATATCCAGAGTCAAATGTTTGGTCAGGAGGTACCACTCTAAACATAACCTTCTCATTGAGAGTCAGAGAAGCAATAGCTGCTAAAAGCCAACAGTCTCCTGCAAATTAACATACATTATGACAGAGTTAATTACAGTATGTCTGTTTGGGGTGAAAAGGAAACTGTGAAATATAATAACGAGTATTTTGGCTGAGTTTATCATATGGAACAAGATAGACAAAAGCCTCACTTGATTTTCTTTTAATGTCTGGTTTATCTTTTATAGATCTATGTATTGTTTATTTTATTTTACATGTTTGCAAGTAGTACATATCTTTGCAAATAATACAACATACAGTATAAGGGAACACATCATTCAATTGCATAAGAAATGTGGAAATACACATAATATAATATAATATATTACAGCAAAGTCTTATCTAGTGAAATAAGAGCATCTGATTGTTTTGCTAATAAACTACAGGATAAATCTGGATTCTATCAGGGCCGGATTAACATAGGGGCTGATGGAGCTGCAGCTCCAGGCCCAGGCCCATGTAATAGACCCATTTAAAAAAAAACAAAAAACTTTTTTTTTAACACACTACGCTTAGGTTTGCCACCTGATTGGTATTTTAAGGCACAGCCAGTACTTGAGGCTGCCTGGCCGTGACGGTATTGCAGTAATACCGGCAATACAAATGCAAATATTTTTCTCAGTATTAACAGAGATTACTCTGCAATACCAGCACCGGCCAGTAGGGGTCACTGTGTATGGAGAGAGGCAGGGATAGGAAGTTACAGCATCTCCCTTGCTCTATCTACTCACTGATCCGTGGGAGAGCAGCTACGCAGCACTGAGAGTCCAGACAGCAGCTCCCAGCTTGCAGAGACAGCCTACAGCTCAGGGAAGTGATGGATGGGGGAAAGGCAGCAGGGAGACATGGGGACACTGAGACACTAGGGGACACTGTGAGACGTGGGGGCACTGAGACACTTGGGGACACTGGGAAACATAGGGACACTGTGAGACATGGAGACGCTGAGACACAAGGGGATGCTGTGAGACATAGGGGGCCATATTGGGACACGGAGACACTAGGGACACAGTGTTTTGATGTCTTCCAGTGTCTCAGTGTCTTCTAGTGTCTGTGTCCCCATGTCTCCCAGTGTCCCCATGTCTCCCAGCCAGTGTCTCAGTGTCTTCCAGTGTGTGTTCCCATGTCTCTGTGTCCCCATGTCTCCCAGTGTCCCCAAATGTCTGTATCCCCATGTCTATGTCCATAAGTGCCTCATGTCTCCCAGTGTCCCCAAGTGTCTATGTCCCCATGCCTCCCAGCCAGTGTCCCTAGTGTCTGTGTCCCCATGTCTCCCAGTGTCCACGTGTCTCCCAGCCAGTGTCTCAGTGTCCCTATGTCTCCCAGCCAGCGTACCCATGTCTTCCAGTGTCTGTGTCCCCATGTCTCCCAGTGTCCCCATGTCTATGTCCATAAGTGCCATGTCTCCCAGTGTCCCCAAGTGTCTGTGTCCCCATGCCTCCCAGCCAGTGTCCCTAGTGTCTGTGTCCCCATGTCTCCCAGCCAGTGTCTAAGTGTCCCCATGCCTCCCAGTGTCCCTATGTCTCAGAGTGTCCCCAAATGTCTGTGTCCCTATGTCTCCCAGTGTCCACATGTCTCCCAGCCAGTGTCTCAGTGTCCCTATGTCTCCCAGCCAGTGTCCCCATGTCTTCCAGTGTCTGTGTCCCCATGTCTGTGTCCCCAGTGTCCCCAAATGTCTCAGTGTCCCCATGTATATGTCCATAAGTGCCCCATGTCTCCCAGTGTCCCCAAGTGTCTGTGTCCCCATGCCTCCCAGCCAGTGTCCCTAGTGTCTGTGTCCCCACTGGGAGCAGTGTCCACATGTCTCCCAGCCAGGGTCTCAGTGTCCCCATGTCTCTCAGTGTCCCTATGTCTCCCAGCCAGTGTCCCTTGTGTCTTTGTCCCCATGTCTCTGTGTCCCTATTGTCCCCATGTCTCCCAGTGTCCCCATGTCTATGTCCATAAGTGCCCCCATGTCTCCCAGTGACCATAAGTGTCTGTGTCCCCATGCCTCCCAGTCAGTGTCTCTAGTGTCTGTGTCCTCATGCCTCCCAGTCAGTGTCTCTAGTGTCTGTGTCCTCATGTCTCCCAGTGTCCCCTAGTCTCCCAGTGTCTGTGTTCCCATGTCTCTGTGTCCTTAGTGTCTTAGTTTTCCCAAATGTCTGTGTCCCCATGTCTCCCAGTATCACAGTATTAGTGCCCCCATGTCGCTCAGTCTCCTAGTCTCCCAGTGTCTGTCTCCCCATGTCTCTGTGTCCCTAGTGTCTAGGACCCCATTTCTCCCAGTGTCCCCAAATGTCTGTGTCCCCATGTCTCCCAGTGTCTCCATGTCTGTATCCGCAAATGCCCCCATGTCTCCCAGTGTCCCCAAGTGTCTCAGGGATCCCATGTCTCCCAGTGTCCCCAAGTGTCTCAGTGTCCCTGGGTCTCTCAGTGTCCCTGGGTCTCTCAGTGTCCCCATGTCTCTGAGTGTCTCCTAGTATCCTAGTGTCAGTGGACACACTGAGACATGGGGACATTGGGAGAAATGGGGACACAGACACTGGGAGACTAGGAGACTGAGCGACATGGGGGCACTAATACTGTGATACATAGGGACACTGTTCCTAGGCTGGCCTACCAATTCGTTGGACAGACATGCCCCCTTTTTGGGCATGTTCGCCCTTTTTGCAGTTCTAGTCACGTGCTTTGCGTCAGTGGCCCACTCTTTTACCCTGCCCATTGACTTCCTGCTTCACTGGACACTGCTGTTAGGGCGTATGGATTTACTTGAAAGATTAATGCATAAATTAGATAAAGAGATTAGCATAGAGTATGTGTTTTCTTATAGCTGCATCCTTTGAGTTTCCCTCCAACACCAACTCCGATACATGACGCTTGAGAGGTAGGACTGTCTTAGTGTTTTTGGTCGATAAGATTCTGTAATTAGGCCCCATCATAAGTGTCAGCACCAGGCCCACTGGACTCTTAATCTGGCCCTGGATTCTATAACAGCATAAGCAAGATTTTAATGTGTCCATGGGATGTTAGATGAAAGTTGGGGAAGTGGGTGGGGAGGGAGTTATCCTAACATTGTACACATTCTTATCTACAGCCAATATATATGATAAATTATAGCAGCATAGCAGCCTTCTATAACACATGCACTGTTATGACTATAGGAAGCTGGTACAGTATTATAAACAGGATATTGCAGTTGTGAAGGAAAAATTGTGAAACAAAAAAAAAAGAGAAACTATGACCCATTGTTAATAAAGTATGTACAATTAGGTCCCCTCTAGGTACAAAGTGTGTCCCTCTGGTGACATTACAGGAGTGGTTGGAAGTTAGCTACTGGTATGAGTTCTGTAAGGCCCAGAGCCTCAAGAAATGTGGAACCCTCTGGATCAGAAGCTTTGTATATTTTCCATTCCCTTCCCGAAGATTGACCTGGGAGTAGTCTAACGATATGGGAGTCCTGTTTTTTAGAGTATTTTAGCAGAGTGGATCCGTTCCCTAGGCATGCGCCTGGAACTACTGCTACCTTAGCTCCAATTATAATTTGTCTCTGCATTTATGAAATTAGATGCTTGAGTTAATATTTATGAAAAAGTAAATGTTGATAACATTTATAACTTACCAAGATCCCCTTGACATACATCTGTTCTTGAAGCACCTCCTAGAATAAACTGAGGATTTGAGGCAATATCCTGGTGAAGAGAAGACAAAAATTACTACATTCCCAACATTCTTTAATTATCATTCCATTTTAATTTGCGACTAGTCACAAAGTCACAATTTGCACTATATATCTTCATGCAATTTTCTTTGTACTCTACGACATTTCTAAAAAAGCAAAAACTAGTGTAGTCCATAACAACATATGATATTTTACAACAAGTATTATGTAATCTATACTGCATTAACAATAGAACTTTCTCCTCAAGGCTATTATTCATCGAAAGTTTCATCTGGTTGTAAAAAGATACTTGAATCATGCTGGCAAACAGCGCACTTCACCAAATGTAAAGTATTGAATACATGTTCTTGTATCCTTGACTTGGCTGCAGAAGAAGATGGTTGTTTAATGTGGCTCTCCTTGATTTTCTCAGACAAATGCTTGGTCTTCTCCTGCACTAAACCTCAGGATACGAAAATGTAATAAATAATAATAAGAGCTTGATTACTGCTTCATACCAACATTATTTCTAATGTAATAGGCAGCTATCACTACAATGACATTCTACCTGTTATGTATCAAATGATCTATTCATAAGAAAATCATATCACAGTGTTCAGTCTGTATTGTGCATGGAGGCTGGGTTTCACACACATTCTCACAAACAGACACACATATTCCGACACACAAATACATTCTTACACTCATTTTCACACACAAACACACTCTCTCTCTCTTTTGGAAGAGCTACAATGGATCCCTCCCTGGTTACCAGTGGGGCGCTGTTCTGATCTTCATGCTCTTACTGCACAGCTACCCAGTCCGCCCTGTAGTGATGCTAGTGCTGGAGTGACATCACATATGTCTCTTGGCATATCTACAGCAATTTTTCTCAACCTTTTATTGAGAAGTACTCCTGGAGGTCTAAAAAAAAGTCCCGATTAACGCTGCCTTGAGAAAGTAATTTCTACTGATTTAAATTCCAAATGAAATGTGTAGAGACTGATATTTAAGTTAAAGGAACACTATAGGGTCAGGAACACAAACATGTATTCCTGACCCTATAGTGTTTAACCCACCATTTAGGTGTCTTGCCCCCCCCCCCCCCTTAGCTCCCCTATAAAAGTTGTAGCCAATCTATGGGAAAGCATTGGATAGGATTGGCTAAAATTGGCATGGGTCAGGCCAAATTACATTTTGGCCAATTAGGACCTCCTTATAGGACAGAACTGACCCAGGAAGCACCTCCAGTGGCCATCTAAGGAGTGGCCACTTGGAGGTGTCCCTAGAGGCAATGTAAATATTGTCTTTTCTCTGAAAAGACAGTGTTTACATGAAAAAAGCCTGAAAGGAACTATTATACTCATCAGAACAACTACATCAAGCTGTGGTTGTTCTGGTGACTATAGTGTCCCTTTAAACCCATACTGGATAACAAGCCTAATTAAAGGCTGTAAATAATGTTTTTCAATTAAATATGATATAGTGTGAATATTGTGTATGTAAGGAAGAGTGTATGAACAATCTGAAGTAAAAAAAATCACAAAATGAAAATATATTACACACATACTAGTTACACACACAGTGGCGCACACTCACACACAGTTACACACAGAGGAAACTGTCATACACACACATTTACACACAGAAGAAACTGACACACACACTTACACACAGAGGACAAACTCAATGACAGACACACTCTCACTGATTTGGCACACACTGACAGACACACTTATTGACACAAACACATATTTACACACAAGGGACACTGATACACACACTTAGGACTGATACACACACTTATACACAGAAGAAACACACACTGACAGACATACACACACATTTACTGACAGACACAAACTCACTGAAAGGCACATACACATTCTATCACACAAATGCACAAATAATTATTTGTTGTATTATTTTCCATTGTATTGTGAAGGGCCCCCACAAGACTATGTACTCTGGTGCAATTTAACCACTGGTTGGTCTACCCCTGGTTGTACCACCTATTCTACTGAGCTGAATAAGGCTATGCTCAGACAATATATTAGATATAATAATATTTATGTATAATGGAAGAATCAGTTTTCTTTTGTCTGATACACTCTATAATGAATAATGCTTATATATCTGCTTATATTTTGTACAATTAATGCATCATTTCCCTATTTATAGTCTCATAATCTTTATGCAATATGATGTAATCTTGCTGTTTAGTGACTCCCTTTAACTATATTTTAGTTGCAGGAACAAAACACATATTTAAATGATGACTCATGGTTTGTAACATTCATACCATCTACTCCAATGTAAAATATTCAGAGTTTACGAAATCCCTTTATTATAACAGGTCTTTGTCAATTTGAAAATAGTTTGTTCAAAGAAACACTGCATTCCTCTCACATTTACCCTGGGGGCATTTCTTTATAACACCAAAACTAGATTAGCAGGCGCAAAAGTATAATCTTACTCTGTTCCTGAGTAACACACCCAGGTCTTTCAAACAGGTCTGTCAATATATCCTCACTATCTGCAATATCATCTTTACCTTTCGCAAAGCTACCATGAGAGATACGACCCTACCACAAGCCTCTGGCAACATTTTGCTATCTTTCACATTTACTATCTCAAACTATGGGGTCGAATTTAACCCAAACCCCTTTTAGCCAAACCTTTCATAGTTTGCAAAACAATAAAAAATATAAACAAGTTGTTGGCCGACTTTCCCCTGGCTGCTCCATACTCCACTTTGAGCTGACTAAGATCCAAACATACTTTTTATGGGTTCCTAATGATGGCAAATATTAAAGTTTTAAAGCTGCAAAAAAAAAAAAAAAAATGGCACATAGATGACATACATTGCAAAACAGATATAATAATCAAGTACATTATGTAAGATGTGATATGAAAATGTGCCAGGTAAAGGAGGAGAAAGAAATTACAATCAGCATTCAAATAAAAACAAACAAACAAACAAAAACAAAAGAGTGCAAGGTAATTCACACAAGAATACTATCTTAACCCCTTCAGGACCGGACTGTTTTTGCGATGTTTGTACGTTAAGGACCAGGGCTGTTTTAACACTTTTGTGGTGTTTGTGTTTAGCTGTAATTTTCCTCTCTCTCATTTACTGTTTCCATACAAGTTATATATTGTTTTTTTCAGGACAAAAATGGCTTTCTTTACATACCATAATTTGTATCATGTCATGTAATTTACTTTGAAAAAAATGATAAAATATGGTGAAAAATTAAAAAAAAAACATGTCTTTTGACTTTTACTTGAAAAATATTTTACTTATCTACAAAAGCTAATGATAAAAACTGCTAAATAGATTAAAAATGTTGTCCTGAGTTTAAAAACACCAAGTGTTTACGTGCTTTTTGTGTTAGTTATAGGGTTATAAGTACAAATAGGAAATTGCTGTTTCAAAATCTATATTTTTTTTAAATGTATCAATAGTGACATTGTAACACTGTTATCTGTCATAAATCTCTAAATCACACATGACATGTAAAGTAGACAACCCAGGGTATTCAATACAGGGTATGTCCAGTCTTTTTTAGTAGCCACTTAGTCACAAACACTGGTCAAACGTAGCATTTATATTTGTTTGTGTGTTAAAAATGCAAAAAACAATTATGAACGCTAACTTTGGCCAGTGTTTTTGACTAAGTGGCTACTAAAAAAGACCGAACATACCCCATTTGCAATACCTTGGGTTGTTTTCTTTTGCAAATGGTATGCCATCGCGGTGTGTAATTTTCATTCCTGGGCTACCATACGCTCTCAAAGGCAACATAACCAACCTGTCAATTTTCCATGTAAAAAAATGTGACCCTTAGATTTGACCCTGTAACTTTCAAAAACACTATACAAAGGGGGTACTGTTATACTCAGGAGACTTTGCTGAACACAAATATTAGTGTTTCAAAACAGTAAAATGTATCACAACAATTATATCATTAGTGAAAGTGCTGTTTGTGTGTGAAAAAATGCAAAAAACTTCACTTTCACTGACAATAATATTGCTATGATATGTGTTACTGTTTTAAATCACTAATATTTGTGTTCAGCAAAGTCTCCAGAGTAAACCAGTACCACCCATGTACAGGTTTTAGGGTGTTATAGAAAGTTACAGGATTAAATACAGCGCTAGCAAATTAAATTCTCTGGACTTTTGGCCTGGGTTGTCAGGCAGGTGCCTCAAATTGCAATCAATAAAATTACTTGATTATGTAAAAATATTACATAAATATGCATGTAGAATTTGAAAATATATACATATTTATATGTTTGAAGTCTACGTGTATATTTATGAAATTATTTATGTAATTTTGTATATGGATATATATATATTTCATATTATTTTGATTTATTTATATATACATAGATGTATATATAAAATCATTCTAAGTGTATTTTGATATATAAATATATTAAAATCAAAATGCAGTTAGAATAAAATTTCATATATATATATAATTTTTGTAAATTGTTAAAATATTTATTTTTAAAATATTTATTTTTATTTACTTATTATTTATATTTTATAATAACATATATATATATATATAATATATATAGTTATATATATATATATATATATATATATATATATACACATGTTTAATTTAATTCTGAGTGTATTTTTATATTAATATATGTATATATTAATATAAAAATACACTTAGTATGACATTATATATATATAAAATAAATATAGATATATATTTATATATTTATATATATAATTACATTTTTTTTTTTACACATGCAGGGAGACTGTCTGTCAGCACAGGCAGACCCTCTGCAGGCAGATACTTGGACGCCTATTGCAGCCATGTGACCGCTCTGTTACAGCGATCACATGGCCGCAGGGGCCTAATTCGCAGAGGGGGGACTGCCTGGGCTGTCAGGCAATCCCCCCCAGACCAGGAGCGCCGCCGATCGCCCCCGGGGGAACGGCGGCGATCAGGTAAATAAATAATACTGCTATGATGGTACAAGACCGTCATCTGTCCTCAAGGGGATGTTTCCGATAACGGTCCTGAACCGTCATCGGTCTTTAAGGGGTTAAAGAAACACTCCAAGCATGCTATAGTACTTACGGTGCCAATAATGCCCCATCCCCCATTATAAATAGTCAGACATTTAACCTGTTAACCTGGGGTCCACTACATCTATTGCTGAATTTTCTAGACTGTTTTCAGATAAGCTATTTTATTCTAAATGTAGCCAATTGGATTATAGTTTGCTACAGTTAGGCCATTAGGAGTTTAGCAAATAAACCCCCAGAATGAACAGACTACAAGTATTGTATCATTAATGACCCTTTAAAACTAACCCCCAATCCTGTAGCCAATCTAGTAGGAAATACATTGGGTATATATTGATTTCACAGGCAGCAAGTGCACATATAATTAGTGAGTCATGCAAAAGCATAAAAGCAGGTTTAACAGGATATGGTATCAACTTCAACACCTGCTTGTCAAATAAGAGGTGTCATGCTATATCAGCAGGCACCAGTTACAGAAATTCTAACAATTACACAGCATCATATTTAGCCTTTTTATTATTTATAGTTTCTCTAAGCAATTCACATGTAAAAAGTATAAATCAAATGTGGGAGTAAACAGAAAATAACTCCATATTCGTCCTAATTCCGTAACTCTGAAGCGCCATATGGACATAACCAAAGAAACGAATGGACAAGAATTTTTGTTTTATTTAGAGTTACATTTGTGGCGACAAAAATATACATTTTTCAGATGAGCCATGCCAACACATGGGTGACTATTGGATTACTGGAACTAACTAATCTTTCCAGACGAAGTGATTCGTCTGAATACATTTTTTTAGTTGTGCACAAGTATAATTTATACAATGTCTCCTTTTCATTTCCTACAGGAATGTCTATATGCTGGATGAGTGTTGAAGATGTGCATTGGAGGATACCAATTCATAATTTTGCAGGTCCCTATTTGTACTATGTTATCCTTTATCTCTCCATGGAAGTAAAACATGGCCTAATGTCTTTTCTGTGTGTGCTCCACTTCATTAGGTTACATACACTGAATTTGCTGGGACATGCCATTGTCATAGCTATGCTGTGGGGAAGTCTGTAACACAATGATATCCACAAAGGGAAAAGGCTCTGAAGATCTCTGTTGTTGTTGAGGAGATCAAAGGTTGCTTTCCGTCTGCTCATGCAATATGAGAGTAAAGAGCTCCTGGGACTGTACCCCTTGCAACTCCAGTTGTTATGCAAGTATCTACTGAAACCTCTATATATTGTAAGCTGCATTCCCCCTAATCCCTAAATCATCTCAGTCAGTGGTTTCCTTAACCCCTTAAGGACACATGACATGTGTGACACGTCATGATTCCCTTTTATTCCAGAAGTTTGGTCCTTAAGGGGTTAATAAAACATACAACACAACACCGTACATTACCAAAGATATACAAATATTTGCAGCCAACAGCGTTTAGGACATTTTGACCACATTCGGTAGAACCAAATTAGTTTGCATTAAAATTATTAGGTATTCTTTGCTGCATTGCAATTGTCTAGATTTCGTTTAGACATTTAAATGCAAGTTTGGCTCACTCTTTTGCATACATAAAGGTTTCCAAGCATGTTTTGATTTTTTTCGTTTTATTAGTCAATTCCTATAGATGAGTGATTGAGGTCATTGCTTTGCTCTGCTAACGTACCTGTAAATATTACTATATTTAATTTTGCAGTAATTGTTCTTCAAGTGTAACACTTTGAGAAACACCCCACCTTCTTCCTGTTCTTAATGCTGCTTAGGCTCAAGTTCGGTTTAGATAATTACTAACAATAATTATCAAAGATTTTTATTGTGGGAAAATGATAATAGAAAGAGTAGGAGAGAAACTGTTTGGGAGCTAATTAATCATGATTCAGATCACCAGATCTTTAGACATCCATTTTGTATTAAAGGACCACTATAGGCACCCAGACCACTTCAGCTTAATGAAGTGGTCTGGGTGCCAGGTCCAGCTAGGGTTAACCCATTTTTTTTAATAAACATAGCAGTTTCAGAGAAACTGCTATGTTTATAAATGGGTTAATCCAGCCCTCAAATCCTCTATGGCCGTCTCACTGACAGCCGCTAGAGGCGCTTGCGTGATTCTCACTGTGAAAATCACAGTGAGAGCACGCAAGCGTCCATAGGAAAGCATTGATAATGCTTTCCTATGAGACCGGCTGAATGCGCGCGCAGCTCTTGCCGCGCGTGCGCATTCAGCCGAATGGGAGGAGAGGAGGAGTATCGGAGGAGGAGAGCTCCCCGCCCGGCGCTGGAGAAAGGTAAGTTTTAACCCCTTTCCTCTCCCCAGAGCCCGGCGGTAGGGGGTACCTGAGGGTGGGGGCACCCACAGGGCACTATAGTGCCAGGAAAACAAGTATGTTTTCCTGGCACTATAGTGGTCCTTTAATGACAATAGGACCAATGTGACGGGTCTCAATGGCCTTATATATCATTATGATAAACACCATACCAGGAAGATGGAGACACATTGATCTTTTAGGGAACTGGAAGAATTGCCAGAATGCATTCAACGATTTACACATAGTTTTAATTAACATCTCAAGCACAAGATCAGCACAAAATATATCCCTTGGTCACTCAGTGTATCTCAGAGCCTCTCACCATTGCCAGGCCCCATTACATGCATAGGCTGCAACTGCAGTAGATCCCTGCAGCAACCTCGAGTTCTTGGATGGTTTGGGTAGAGTTTCCCATATCTACTGAATTACAGAGGGATTCAAATTAGAAAGAATTTTGCCTTTCCAAAAAATGCATGGTATACTAGTAAAATGTAAGATATAGACAATAACAAGTTATATTCTCCATGTTTTATTTTCTTGTGTTTGCCTTATACATTTAGTTAAGTAGCACTTTGATTTGTGAAAAACATTTATGATTAAAAAACAAAATTCTAATAAATATGCTTTAATTTTAATAGCCAAGGCCAGTGGAGGATGGTAGATAGGGGCACTTGGGGCAGCGACCACCAGTTTTTAAGTGGCAAAATATTATGTGCAATGGGTTAGAAATACAAATATTCTTGTTCTGGAGAATGGGTAATAAAGAAGAGGGGAGGGGGAGGGATTAGTCACTCTGTGGCTGAGATCAGAGACATATGCTGTATCAAATATTAGAAGTACCAGGGTCCCAAAACCCGTAACTGCGACCAGGCCCTGGAGTTCCACCTCTCAATGGGCCCCTGGAGGATGGAAATTGCAAGAAGGGCAGCAGCAGGCAGCTTACTCTACTTAGTTTGCTTGTGTGTTGCTGCCCTGCAAAGAGTCCAGTGCCGGCTGCATCCTCAGCCAGGTCTCTGGTGGTCTGGTGGTGATATGTGATGCTCTGCATCCCATCTGGAAACCCTCCATAATATCCTCCCTTTGGCTGTTCCGGTGCTCAGTTAGTGAGTCAGAGCGTGGCTAAGAGGATTTTCAGCCTGCATTCTGCCTCAATTGTGAGTGTCAGAACTGCAAATAAGAGAATATCATACAGAATTACCGGAAGGGAGGCACATATCACGACCGCACCACAAGGGAAACAAAAACAACAACTGCAGAACTGGACCACCAGGGCCAGCGATGCAGAGAGGTCTCGCCACGCAAGAGATGGAGGCAGGGCATAAGCAGGCTCATTTGGACTGATAGAGAGGGTAAGTGTTTCTATGTGTTTCAGTGTATGCATGTGTGTGTTTATGTGTTAGTGTATGCATCTGTGCAGGTCTGTAAGTGTTTCTATTTGTTAGTGTATGTATCTGTGCATGTGTGCTAGTGTATGTATCTGTGCATATATGTGGGTGTTTGAGTGCGTCAGTGTATGAATCTGTGTATGTGTGTCAATCTGATGTGTCAGTTTTACTGTGCATGTGTGTCAATCTGTGTGTGTGTTCTGTCTGTTGTGTCTGTGTGGCGTTTCTGTGTATGGCAATATGCACCTGTGTGTGTATGTGGCCGTGGATATGTACGTGGGAATACACCATATTGGTGTATGCAATCACATAAAGACAACCCTGCATTCAAACTCCAACTCTGTACACAAAAACAGTCCTGCATTTAAACCCAACAACAGACAAACACAATGCTGCAGGACTGGAGTTGTTACTCAGAATCTGATTTCAATTTGTACTGATTGTTGCTTCTGTTAACTTTGTTAGCTACTTCTTGGCTCCGTATTACTACTGTAGATGACCTATATTGCTATCTTCAGGTAATAAAGAGCCTTTTTTTATTAGTTCGGATGGGGAGGAATTGGTGGAGAACTAGGGAATTTTGTGCCTATAGGCGCTTGTGATGTAAATTTGACCTTGATTTAAGTGTCTTTGCAAAAAAACTGTAATAACGTCACAATTGGCAGTGCAACCTTAAATGCCTCACATAATACAAGACAGCCCATAAAACTCCATATGATAGTCAAACAAAGATAATTTCTTTAACCCAAGTGTAGGTCTGTATCCACAATATGTCAGTGTGTACAGCACTTAATAAAATAATGCTAAGGTTACCATATTTACAGTTACCATTTTCACACAGTCTGATGAACCAAGATTCGAACAAGGTTAATTACACTAAGCCCAGTTCGGTGCTTGGTCTAGAACTTTCTCAGACTACACTATTAACATGCTAACAGCTATCTGTAATGAGCCACACCTAGATAAAAAAAGGTTTACTGTATATTCAAATTTTAGTCACCAGTACAATGCTGTAAGACTTGGGCAGACATTGAGATAACTCCAAGACACACCACCTCAATATACAATTAAATATTTGCAGATCCTTTCTTTACAAGTCAGGCTATGCTATGCTATAATATCTTTAGCTTTTCCTCTAATCCAAACATAAGTATCACAGCCGCCACAGGTGTAATGATGCATTGTTTTACAATAGCTATGGCTAACCTTGTTATCCAAGTGATAGGCACTCCCCCCCCCCCCCCCCCCTCCCCTCCAATACCTCATTGGCTGAGATATTTTTGTTATAAACCTATAAAAACAAGTGGACATTTTGAATTTATTACATACCATTTGCCATTTTATTTGAAAGGAATACTGGGTTGGTTTGAATTGATAAAACCGACAACTAATACAGTTGTGAGATAAAATGTAGAATATTAGCGAGGAAGGTATATTTTACGTATCTGGAAGAATAAAACTACAGACAGAGAGAGGGAGCACATTAATAACCCCAGAATCTTCATTATCATCTTGCACAGACTTCCTTCCCCATGTTTTCATTATATAAAAGGTGCAATTAATTTAAGACACATAACTATATGAAGCCTCTCTCTTCTTATCTCTACAGTTAACCAAAACAAAAAAGCAGAAATACTGGTTATTCAGTAAGAGAACTATAAAAATGTCTTGTTCTGTAGGCATTGCTATTTACACTGTGCTTCCAGAAAGCATAAACAGACAAACTGTAGATTGCAGAAAAGAAATTGAGAAATTGGTTCTTAAACATAAACTTTAACCTTTATGGGTTGTTGTTGGTTTTTTTTTTTGGGGGGGGGGGGGGGTTGGACTTAGGGGGGTCCAATCATTCCCTTATTTATCACAATGAATGGTGGTCCCTCCTTTTCAAATTACATTTCTTGTAGAGGAATTAAAGTTCGAGTCCACAAATAAGGTACAGGTCAAGGGCTCAACCCCAGTGGGAGACAGGCAGGCAAAGCACCACATCATGCGTACCCTGATGGTAGGTACCAGACTATTTTTGCCTTAGGGAAGACCAGCTACATGCACCCTCCACCTCCCCCCGAAAAATACATATATATTGAAAAAAATAGCTATGTAGAAAAAAGTTAAAGCATAAAACATGAAACTACGAAATTCATTTAAATTGCAAGAATAAGTACAATAAGATGCCAACAGCACCAATATTAACCCCTTAAGGACACATGACATGTCTGACACGTCATGATTCCCTTTTATTCCAGAAGTTTGGTCCTTAAGGGGTTAAAGGCAAAATATCCATTAACCAATCCTTTATATGACTACAATATTTTGCTTACAGTCAGCCAGAGAAACAAACAGAAATAGACAAACTGAGTTCAGGATTTTATGTCCATTACCCCCTTTGTATTTTCCCCCTTTTTATGTCTGAAGAAGAACCTAGATTCCATTTCCCCTTATCAATGTAAATTCTCTCCATTTCCATTTTCATTCCCTATTTCCTTGTCCTCTTTTCGTGTCTATAAGCCCCACTTTCCATGTCCATCATCCCTGCCTTTTCATGTCCATTCTCCCCTCTGCATCCTCGCTTCATCATCTCCATACCTGGGTCCAGTGGTTCTCATTTTTCCTTCTGTGCAGCAGCCACTGGAGGAAATGACATAGAATTTGGAAGGCTGTTGAGTAGCGAGGTCCAGTAGTCGTATAGTTGAAATGATCAGTTCATGAACAAGTGCCTTAATTGTATCTTGAGTTAGAAAAGGGCAAATGCAGGCACTGGCGTACATATCGGGGTCGCAGGGGCCACCCTGCAACCCGGTATGTACACCAGTGTGGCCAGCCTTTTCTCCTGGGGGGCTCCCAAGGCTGGCCCTGCTGTCACCGGCCGGTCCTGCGGGCGTGCAAGGGAGCACTCTCCCCTGAGTGCTCTCTGCCGAGCTCTCTCTCGCGCACCGCACTGATGGAGGAGCTGGAATATGACGTAATTCCGGCTCCGGCATCAGTACGCAGCACGCGAGGGAGCTAAACAGGAGGATGAGTGCTCCCTCGCCGCTTGCAGGACCGGTCGCCGGGCAGCCCCACTGGACCTCAGGGAATTTCCTCAGCACTCCCAAAGGCTGGGGGATCACATTTTTAAAAAGCATGTGTTTGTGTGTTAGTGTTAGATTTTGTGTCAGTGTGTGTGTTGCTGTGTGTCTGCCTGCTAGTGAATGTCAGTAAGTGTGTTAGTTTTTGTGCCTGTGTGTTAGTTTGTGTGTGTCTGTTATTGAGTGTATGTCTGTTAGTGAGTGTCGGTGTCTGTGTTAATTTTTGTGTGTGTGTGTTAGTTTGTGTGTGTCTGTTATTGAGTGTGTGTCTGCTAGTGTCAGTGTGTGTGTTAGTTTGTGTGTCAGTGAGTGTGTGTGTGTGTGTCAGTGAGTGTGTTACTGTGTGTGGGTCTACTAGTGAGTGTCAGTGAGTGTGTTAGTTTGTGTGTGTGTGTGTTAGTTTGTGTGTGTCTGTTATTGAGTGTGTGTCTGCTAGTGAGTGTCGGTGTGTGTGTTAATTTGTGTGTGTGTGTTAGTTTGTGTGTGTCTGTTATTGAGTGTGTGTCTGCTAGTGAGTGTCAGTGCGTGTGTAAGTTTGTGTGTGTGTGTCAGTGAGTGTGTTACTGTGTGTGTCTGTTAGTGAGTCTGTTTGATGTCTGTTAGTGAGTGTGTTTGTCAGTGAGAGTGTATGTTTTGTAAGTGAGTGTGTATGTGTGTCTGTCTGTCAGTGAGTGTGTATGTATGTCTGTCACTGAGTGTGTCTCTGTCAGTAAATGTGTGTCTGTTAGCTAGTGTGTATGTGTCTGTTCATGAGAGTGTGTGTGTGTTTAAAACCCCTTCAGCACTTACCTTTCTCCAGCGCTGGACTTCCTTGGCACTGGGGATCCTTCCCGATCCCCCTTTCAGCTCCGAATGCGCATGCGCGACAAGAGCCACACGCGCATTCAAATCGCCCATAGGAAAGCATTACTCAATGCTTTCCTATGGACGTCCAGCGTCTTCTCACTGTGATTTTCACAGTGAGAATCGCGGAAGCGCCTCTAGCGGCTGTCAGTGAGACCGCCACTAGAGGCTGGATTAACCCTCAGTGAAACATAGCTGCAGGGTTAAAACTAGAGGGACCTGGCACCCAGACCATCTGTGTGATCTGGGTGTCTGTAGTGGTCCTTTAATTTTCAGTGTATCGGCATGCACTGGCGACCAGGTGCCCGCCGCCATGTGCTGCGGCCCCGGCCCGCGCAGAGTAAGAGCGCGGGGTGGGGGGGGCAAAGATCCCCAGGATCGGGGTCGTGTGAATGCCACTGAATGCAGGCAATATTTTTAAGGTGGAAGTTACAAGATTTGGAGACAGTCTGGATGTGAGGATAAATGTAAGACCTGAGTCTAAAGTAGCTGCAATGCAGTAAGCTTGAGAGATAGATGGAGTAGGACTATTTGGGATAGGCAGCACTGTTTTACCAGAGGGTTTTGTGATAAATAGTGATAATCAAAGGACCATATGTTGATCAACTTGCATTATAGCACAAGTTATTTCATAAGCAAGCATATTACAATTGCTAAAATAACTTGTTTTCTAGCATAGTTAGAACTAAAATTATAGTTTTACTAGATGTACCATATCCTTAGCGAACACTTATGTTCTCACCTTCTACCCTTCAAATCATTGAGTCATATATGTCAATGTCTACCACGTAGTTCTAAACAGTGTGAAGGGATCAGTCCAAACAGTTATAATACACAACTCATGTTTTAGACTTGTGCAAAGAGAAATTTCAGCCATGCATTTGTTTCGGGAAAGTGATTCAGACAAACCAAATGGTGCGATCCATTTGGTTCTCAGATAAATTGAGCTTGCAATCTATCATGATTTGAGGTAGGTGGATATATATCACTAGTCTGTAAAATGATGCAAGTGTGGACCTACACCTTTAAGTGGAGTGTTAGAAAATAAAGTGCATAAGTGAGGTAAACTTACCCCACGTAACTTGATAAAAAAAACTTTGCTTGAAATACATATAAGAGATAAAAGACAAAAAATACAGTATAGTGCAGATGGTACGTGATGTGGAACACAATTAATAATAGTGAAGTCAGGACTCCGTAATCAAGCTGGTATGCTTTCATGGCAGTATCACACCTCCAATGCGTTGTTGGATAAATCTCAAAAAGAAAGCATAAAAGAGACAAACCAATATGTAGTCTGTTGAAACCAGATGGAAAGGTAGAAATAAAATGAGGTGCTGACCTTATTCAGAGCCTAGCAATCCCGGCTCTGAGGTGTGAATGTATTGTGCCAATTTTGTGGGGATGGCACTACCCCTATGAAGATTCCTGGAGGCTCCAAAGGACTTATGTAAAATAATGACATTTATTATAATATAAACATATAATATAAAATAATGATAATTACAAGGATAAAAGTTCTAAAAGGTAGCCAAAACACATTTCACTCTTGAAGAGCTTCTTCAGTCAGCTGTAGGTATGGTCCTAAGAATCTTCCATTTTTAAATCCCTTATGGTCCTTCCCCTTAGGTCACATGGATCGGTGATTATCCAATGTTGAAGCTTGAGGGTCTCTTTAATTGTCCTAATTAGCATTCATGTGATGGTATAATGTGTAATTCGCCGAATTCTAGCGCTCTTTTTACCTATCAAATGTGATTGGTGGGCAGTTTTTACACTGGTATAGTTTTTAACATGCTCTATCAACACTAATGCTGTATGTCAATTCCAATTTGCTAATATTATGTCTTAAAAACAAGATTTCCCTCAATACCCTATTCAAAACAGATGGATCAAATACAGTGCACATTTTCATAGGCCCTTTTTTTCTCTTCCTATTCCCCCCCCCCCCCCTCTAAAGTCCACCTGCCAAAACCAACATACCTTGTATCAAACTGCACGCTCATATGTACCCATACGCTAACTCGTTACATACTATGTGACATATGTTTTAATTAATGTCTCAAAACTCTCCTATGTATTCTGTGACAATTTCACAATGAAGTGTATCTCTATTGCTTATGAGTTTGTACCAATAAACATCTTCATTCAATAAGAAAATAAAAACAAAAAAAAAAACAAGATTTCAGACATGACCTATTGGTTTTTGCCTTAGGCTGTCAGATAACAGATACCTTCAAAAACAGGTCTGCATAGTGTCCTGTCTCATGGAAATCTCATTAATTAATAGCATCAGGGAGTGGAGGTGGACCTCTTAAAAGTGTTGTTGTTTGCTAAATACATGTGTCTGTAGGTTTATGATGTGTAAAAAGTCATTGAATTAGTTACATGGTGCTAAATTATCAGATCCGAAATGTCAGGAGTCAGAGACACATTTTGGGGGTAGTGTTTAGTACTTACCATCTTTAAACTTCACCAACCAGCCCACAGTCCACAGTTGCTATTGAAACAGCCCACCACCTACTCCTTATTATGCTTTATTTTATATTTTATTTTAGGATTGGGTATTCATGGTACAGTCCTTCCTTCTCTTTTTCTGGTAATTCATCATCATCCCTCCTGCACAGCCCACATTGTTAATTTTTTACAATTATTCTTATCGTCCTATTTCCTCTTCAGGCAATCTAATTAACTCAAAACACCATGCTGCATAATATGTTAAAGCATTATGACTACATATGTAATAATAATAACAACATAGTTTCAGTAATACCTAAATGTAATCAAGGAGTTACCTGTAGTCTATGGATCTTCCTAAATGAGAAATAATCACATTCCTCGTAGACATTTATGTGTTAATAACCTCACTCATTTTACCAACCAACCTTGCATGATGCCATTATTTAACCATCATACCTCCTCTTATTCAATGCTTAACTTCGGCATGCCTCTTGTTCCTTAAATCAATCAAATGCATACATTTTGCATTCAGACAGAAAAGGGAACTAAGCCCTAATTCCATTTACTATGACATTCTTCTTAACTGATTTGCATAAAGTGGCACTGCCACATTTGAGTTTTTTGTAAAGATAGAATCTTTATGAAAACCAATAAAGACTGCGTGGAATTTCAACTGAAATTCAAATGCTACCAAAGGATATCTTAAGACAGGATGAGGACTTATTTGGACAATGATTGGGGGGACAATTTTAGGTGAATTGTTACAAAAAATTAAATTAGAAATAGATTTGGCAACCACAATTAGCCTATGTTGCACATGCTCAAAATCTTATAGGATCTTCCAAAGATCCGCCATTTTTAACTTTTGTGCTATAGCATGCCAATGACACAGTTCCTGTCAAAAGGAACTATCAAGAGCTAAAGAAGAAAATGTTGTATCACACATAGAAAATTAGGTAAGTATATAAACACGTTTCCCCTCTTCCCCCAGACATCACTATAAATACGAACATGCCATCTTGATGTTTGCAAAAAAGTTTAACAACACATGTAACAGTTTTGCTTTAACTCAAATTTAACTATGGGAACTATACACTAAAGTGTGAGTTGTTGTGAGTGGACAGAAGTTTTGGAAATTTTAAGCCACTTTGAATATACATACACCTAATTTTTAAATCTCAATAGTTAAGGTGCTTTAAAAATATTTGAAACTGATTTGCAGAGCCCAAGCCCATGCCAAGTTATTTAATTGTTGTTCATATACAGTTAATTCACAATTCTAAGAGAAAAATGCCTATTCACAGTTCTCTGTAGGTTGCACAGACCATATTGGCACAAGTCATAGGCACTGCGTAAATTGTCCTGGAGTTACCCTGTCTCTTTCTAAGATTCCTGCACTGTTTAGAATAGTGGTACCCAAAAGGTAGATCCACAGATGTTGTAGAACTGCATCTCACATGATGTTTTGCATATCTTTAGAATGATAAAGCATCATGGAACCTGTAATTCTAAAACATCTGGGGATCTACCTATTGGGCACCCCTGGTTTCGACCATTGATAAAGCTGATCATTTTTAAATAGAGTAATAGCAAACTAATGCAGAACGCACCGATGGCTTTTCTCACCTTTGGTCTTTTCCATACAAATGGGATATTGGGTTTTTCACTGTAGAAAAGAGAACCATCATTAGCTGGGAAGTCAACATCTTCAAACAGAGTCCCCTTCTGTAGACACTCTTGTTTAATTTCTTGATAGCTTTTGCCAGATGAGTGAATGTTTCTAGCTGTTTCAGGAACACTTGGTTCCTTCTTATTTGGATCTTGGTAAATATAGGGCATCTTTTGTCCGGCTACTGGAACTTCTTATGTGACAATATGCAAGTCCTTTCCAAAGCTGAGTGTGTACAATAATATAATGTGACACACGACCACAAACAAGTATACCACTGCAACCTGACAGCTTGAAAGAAAGCAGAAAGTGCTGAACAACTTGAATTGTTAACTGCAGGGTGAGTAAAACAAATATTCAAGAAATGCATGTGCCCCTCCTTTTTTCAACCTGTTACAAGCAGCAGGACCTACCACTCTCAAAGTTAAATAAAAGAAACAGGGAACGCCCGGAGAGCCAACATTAACAAGGATGAACTTTCACTGATGAACAGATATTATACAGGTGTAATAAAACAAACAATACTCTATCACTATCACCAGTGGCAGGGCTGGTACTGAATATCACAGCACACAGTAACACAGTAACACAGAATATATAGCTAAATATATTCTGTAAATACAAAAACTATCTATAAATGTAAATGTGATCATATGTTAAAACCTAATTTATATATAAATGAAAACAGTAGATTTAGCATAGTATTACTAATATATAAATGTAGAGTTAATACAATGTTAAACAAAAATCTGCACACCAGTCAAGCCATAAGACGTGCCTTTCCCACAGAAATCCCCAAACTGCAGTGTTGTTACAACCGCAAAGGATTCTGGGTGGGCATATGCAAATTAGTTTAACAAAGAATCCCATTTGCCTCATTCCATTTTAAACATGGATTCCTTTTAACCCCTTAAGACCGCAGGGCGTTCTATGCCGTCCTTATTTAGATGGCTCTAAACGCCGCAGGGCGGCATAGAACGCCCTGCGATCTTATGTACTTACCCGGTCGCCGGCGATCCCACACCGGCGATCGCGGTACGGAGACTCACCTGGGAGCCCAGGGAGTCCCCCTCCGTCCTCTTCGACCCCCCTGGGCCATGTGATCGCGTGGTCCTTGCGAGGACCTCGCGATCACATGGACGGCATAGCCGTCCAAGACATTGCCAGCAGGTGGAGTGCCTGTAATGACAGGTACTCCCCTTGTTGTCTGAAAATAAAAATAAAACAGTTGAAAATTAAATTATATATACTTAGATCATATATATATTTACTATATATATGATCCAAGTATATATATATATATATACACATATACACACATACACATAAATATACATACACTGTCTACGTGTATTTTAATATTAATATATATATAATTATATATATATACAGAGGCGGCTCTAGACTTTATGAGGCCTTAGGCGAAACGCAAACACGAGGCCCCACTAACAAAAAAGTGTCACATATACACATTGACGCACTGTCTACCTGTGTATGTGCCTGAGAGTGTGTCTGACAGAGAGTATCCTTGTGTGTGCGAATGTATGTCTCTGTGAGCATGTTTGTGTTTTTGTCTGAGACCCTATGTGTATGGGGTAGCTGATGGTGAGAGGGAGCGGGGGGTGTGATGGTGAGAGGGAGTGGACGGTGATGGTGAAAGGGAGCGGGGGGTTGATGGTAATGTGAGAGGGAGCAGGGGGTGATAGTAATGTGAGAGTGAGAGGGGTTAATGTGAGAGTGAGAGGGGTTAATGTGAGAGTGAGGGGGTTAATGTGAGAGTGAGAGGGGGTAATGTGAGAGTGAGAGGGGGTAATGTGAGAGTGAGAGGGTGTAATGTGAGAGTGAGAGGGGGTAATGTGAGAGTGAGAGGGGGTAATGTGAGAGTGAGAGGGGGTAATGTGAGAGTGAGAGGGGGTAATGTGAGAGTGAGAGGGGGTAATGTGAGAGTGGGGGGGTAATGTGAGAGTGGGGGGGTAATGTGAGAGTGGGGGGGTAATGTGAGAGTGGGGGGGCTAATGTGAGAGTGAGAGGGGGTAATGTGAGAGTGAGAAGGGGGTGATGTGAGAAGGAGGGGGTGATGGTGAGTGGGGGGAAGCTGAGGGTGGTGACGGAGGGTTATGCTGAGGGTGGTGATGCTGAGGGTGGTGGGGGGTAATGCTGAGGGTGGTGGGGGGTGATGCTGAGGGTGGTGACGGGGGTGATGCTGAAGGTGGTGGGGGGAGTGATGCTGAGGGGTGGTGAAGCTGAGGGTGGGGTGAGGCTGAGGGTGGTGGGGGGTTATGGGGGATGGTGAGGCTGAGGGTGGTGGGGGGTGAGGCTGAGGGTGGGCGGGGGTGAGGCTGAGGGTGGGCAGGGGTGAAGCTGAGGGTGGGCAGGGGTGAAGCTGAGGGTGGGCAGGGGTGAAGCTGAGGGTGGGCAGGGGTGAAGCTGAGGGTGGTGGGGGGTGAAGCTGAGGGTGGTGGGGGGTGATGGTGACGGTGGTGGGTGATGGTGACGGTGGTGGGTGTAGCTGATGGTGGTGGGGGTGAGGCTGATGGTGGTGGGGGTGAGGCTGAGGGTGGTGGGGGTGATGGTGGGGAGGGGTGATGGTGGGGAGGGGTGATGGTGGTGGGGGGTGATGGTGGTGGGGGGTGATGGTGGTGGGGGGTGATGGTGGTGGGGGTTAAGCTGAGGGTGGTGGGGAATGAGGCTGAGGTTGGTGGGGGGTGATGGTGACAGTGGTGGGGGGGTGAAGCGGATGGTGGTGGTGGGTGTAGCTGAGGGTGGTGGGGGTGAGGCTGAGGGTGGTGGGGGTGATGGTGAGGGTGATGGTGGTGGGGGGTGAAGCGGAGGGTGGTGCGGGGTGATGGTGGTGGTGGGGGGTGAGGCTGAGGGTGGTGGGGGTGAGGCTGAGGGTGGTGGGGGTAATGGTGGTGGGGGTGAGGCTGAGGGTGGTGGGGGGTGATGGTGGTGGGGGGTGAGGCTGAGGGTGGTGGGGGGTGATGGTGAGGGTGGGGGGTGAGGCTGAGGGTGGTGGGGGGTGATGGTGAGGGTGGGGGGTGAGGCTGAGGGTGGTGGGGGTGATGGTGAGGGTGGGGGGTGAGGCTGAGGGTGGTGGGGTTGATGGTGGTGGGGGGTGAAGCTGAGGGTGGTGGGGGTGATGGTGGTGGGGGTGATGGTGGTGGGGGTGAGGCTGAGGGTGGTGGGGGTGATGGTGGTGGGGGTGAGGCTGAGGGTGGTGGGGGGTGATGGTGGTGGGGGTGAGGCTGAGGGTGGTGGGGGTGATGGTGGTGGGGGTGAGGCTGAGGGTGGTGGGGGTGATGGTGGTGGGGGTTGAAGCTGAGGGTGGTGGGGGTGATGGGGGGTGAAGCTGAGGGTGGTGGGGGGTGATGGTGGTGGGGGGTGAGGCTGAGGGTGGTGGGGGGTGATGGTGAGGGTGGGGGGTGAGGCCGAGGGTGGTGGGGTTGATGGTGGTGGGGGGTGACACTGAGGGTGGTGGGGGTGAGGCTAAGGGTTTTGGTGGGTGGTGATGGTGGTCAGGGGTGAGCCTGAGTTTGGTGGGGGGTGATGGGGAGGGAGAGCCTACCTTTCCCTGGTGGTCCAGTGGGCTCCCTGGTGGTCCGGTGGCCCCTGCTCCCGGTCTGCAGCTCCACAGAGCTGCAGACCGTGGAATCTCGCGAGATTTCAGAGCGTTGCCGTGGTAACCCGCGGCAACGCTCTGATTGGCCAATTCTCGCGAGTCACATGGTCTGCAGCTCTGCACACTGCGGAGCTGCAGACCAGTGTCTGCGGTGGCCGGCCTGGCAGCAAGGAGGGGCCTCGCACCCGGCGGCATACCGGGCAAGCCGCCGGGCCCCCTCCTGGTGTCAGGTCCTCGGTCACTGACCGAGGACCTGACACACTCTGCCAACAGGCGGTTTAGGCGGCCGCGAGGCCCCAGCCAGCGCGAGGCCTTAGGCGGCCGCCTAAACCGCCTAATTAGAGAGCCGCCTCTGTATATATATATATATTTATATCAAAGTACACGTACAATGATATTGATTAAATGTATATATAATTTTCATTATATATATAATAGAAAATAAAGGGAGCACAATAGGACTTCTTCTCAGTGGAAAAAAGTAGTTTCTACTGTATCATAAATTAATACATATCCTGTGCAAAGTGCAAAGAAATGCTGAAGACTTATATATATATAATCCAAATAGGTTATGGTGGGGGGAAATTTGTGATTGAAAACCCCTTCCACCTGAAGTCTATGGATAGTTAGTACAATGTTAAACAAATCTGCACACCAGTCAAGCCATAAGACTTGCTTTTCCCACAGAAATCCCAAAACTGCAGCGTTGTTACAACCGCAAAGGATTCTGGGTGGGCATATGCAAATTAGTTTAACAAAGAATCACATTTTTGCCTCATTCCATTTTAAACATGGATTCCTTTGTTTAACATTGAATTAACTATCCACAGACTTCAGGTGGAAGAGGTTTTCAATCACAATTTTTCCCCCACCATAACCTATTTGGATAATATATATATATATGTCTTCAGTAGATCGTAAGGGCCTAGACGGGACATACTTGTGTATAAGGGAGGATAGATAGGTGGGAGCAACATTATGTAGAGATTTGAAAGCAAGAACTAGAATTTTAAATTGAGCTCTATATTTTATAGGAAGCCAATGTAGGGACTGACAGAAGGGTGAGGCATGGGAGGTGCGGGCGGACAGGAAGATGAGCCTTGCCACCGCATTCATTATGGACTGTAATGGCGCAAGTTGGGAGCACGTAAGACCACTGAGAAGCGGATTACAGTAGTCAAGGCGAGAAAGGACAGTGGAATGGACCAACACCTTAGTCGCATCTGGCGTTAAGTAGGGGCGGATGCGCGCAATGTTTTTGAGATGGAAATGACAGGATTTGGCGATAGACTCAACATGAGGCTTGAAGGAGAGGTCGGAGTCAAAGAGAACACCTAGGCAGCGAGCCTGCGTGGTGGAGCTGATGGTAGCACCGTTGACTTGGAGGGAGACAGACACAGGAGTAACCAGGGGCGGACTGAGAACCCTCAGGGCCCCCGGGCAAAATAAATCAAGGGCCCCCTTACAGGCCCCACCTATACTCCGCAGCAAGCGCCACCCATGTCCCGCCTCCATGCACCGCCTCCAGCCATACCCTACACAATCTTTAGACACAAGGAACAAAAGTGCAATAATCCCTTCAAGGCCCCAGTAGAGACTACAATTGAGGGCTAATGGGCCATGGAGGGGGGGGGGGAGCATTCTAGCAGAGGCTATCTCAGTGTCCTTTAGAGAGTGTGTTAGAAAGAATTTCCTCCAGGTCCCATTAGAGACTACAATGGACTCTGGTTCCTATTCACAATATAGCAACACAACATAGCTCGCTGATACCTAGGCCAAGTTGGCTCCTCTTACCTTAATTACTGTTGCTGGCTGGCAGTCTGTGAGCTTGCTGGAAGGCTGTGGGCTTGCTGACTACTGCCGGCAGGCTGCGGGCTTGCTGGCTACTGCCGGCAGGCTGTGGGCTTGCTGGCTGCGGCTTGCTGGCTGTGGCTTGCTGGCTGGCAGGCTGTGGCTTGCTGGCTGTAAGCCTAACTGGTGGCCTGTGGGCTGGCTGGCTGGCTGGCTGGCTGGCCGGCCTGTGGGCTGGCTGGCTTGCTGGCTACTGGGGCACTTGTAGATTATTTAAAGAAATAATCCATGCACAATAACCACTACTGCTCTGTGTAGTCGTTATGGTGCCAGGAGGGCCGGGCCCCCCTCCCAGAGTAAGTAGTCAAACCGTTTAAGAACAGTTTGACAACTTACCTGGGGTCTGCTGGGATATGAGGCTGTAGTAGGGTATAGGAGCAGTGGTGCAATGTGTAAGGGGTGCAGTGTGTGTGAAAGGTTCAGTGTGTGTGAGTGGGTGTAGTGTGTGAATGTGTAGGGTGTGTGGGGCAATGTGTGTATGAGGGGGCTGTGTATGTGTGTGGCAATGTTAGTATGGGGGGCTGTGTGTGTATGGGTGGGCAGTGTATGTGTGTGTGAGGCAATGTGTGTAAATGTGTATGGTGTGTGTGGGGGCAGTGTGTGTGTGTATATGAGGGGCAGTGTGTGAATGTGTATGGTGTGTGGGGGCAGTGTGTTTATGGGGCTAGAGTTCACTCTCACCACTGCGACCACCAGGAATCCCTGGTGGTCACAGTGTTGAGAGTGAACTCTAGCCCGTAGCTCCAGGTTTACTCTCGCAAGAGCCGTAACGTTGCCGTGGTAACCGCGGCAACGATCTGTGCTCGCGCAAGAAGGACCCAGAGGAGCTGCAGGCTGAACTCCCGGGTCCTCTCTTCCTCCCTCCCCTGCTGGCTGCCCGCACGGTGCCTGCGGACAGGGGTGGGGGCAATTGCCCTCCTCTTACTCCCCCTCCCCCTCTTCTTACCCCCCTCCCCCTATTCTTACCCCCCTTCTTACTCCCACCCTCTTCTTACTCACTCTCTTCTTACCCCCTTCTTACTCTCCCCCTCTTCTTACTCCCCCTCCCTCTCTTCTTACCCACCCTCCCTCTCTTCTTACCCTCCCTCTCTCTTCTTACCCCCCTCCCTCTCTATTTTTACCCCTCCCTCTCTCTCTTTTTACCCCCTCCCTCTTTTTACCCCCCTCCCTCTCTCCCCCCTCCCTCTCTCTTTTTACCCCCCTCCCTCTCTCTTTTTACCCCCCTCCCTCTCTCTTTTTACCCCCCTCCCACTCTCTTTTTACACCCCTCCCACTCTCTTTTTACACCCCTCCCACTCTCTTTTTACCCCCCTCCCACTCTCTTTTTACCCCCCTCCCACTCTCTTTTTAACCCCCCCTCCCACTCTCTTTTTAACCCCCCCTCCCACTCTCTTTTTAACCCCCCACCCCACTCTCTTTTTAACGCCCCCTCCCACTCTTTTTAACGCCCCCTCCCACTCTCTTTTTAACCCCCCCTCCCACTCTCTTTTTAACCCCCCACTCTCTTTTTAAACCCCCCCTCCCACTCTCTTTTTAACCCCCCCATCCACTCTCTTTTTAACCCCCACTCTCTTTTTAAACCCCCCCTCCCACTCTCTTTTTAACCCCCCCACCCCACTCTCTTTTTAACCCCCCCACTCTCTTTTTAAACCCCCCACTCTCTTTTTAACCCCCCCTCCCACTCTCTTTTTAAACCCCCCCCCTCCCACTCTCTTTTTAAACCCCCCCACTCTCTTTTTAACCCCCCCACCCACTCTCTTTTTAACCCCCCCACCCACTCTCTTTTTAAACCCCCCCTCCCACTCTCTTTTTAACCCCCCACCCCACTCTCTTTTTAACCCCCCCACTCTCTTTTTAACCCCCCCACTCTCTTTTTAACCCCCCACTCTCTTTTTAACCCCCCCCCACTCTCTTTTTAACCCCCCCTCCCACTCTCTTTTTAAACCCCCCCCACTCTCTTTTTAAACCCCCCCACTCTCTTTTTAACCCCCCACTCTCTTTTTAA
Organism: Pelobates fuscus; assembly: GCF_036172605.1. Classification (NCBI taxonomy): domain Eukaryota; kingdom Metazoa; phylum Chordata; class Amphibia; order Anura; family Pelobatidae; genus Pelobates; species Pelobates fuscus. Next base: position 221,275,118 of record NC_086318.1, on the reverse strand, counting down.
CCCCCCACTCTCTTTTTAACCCCCCACCCACTCTCTTTTTAACCCCCCACTCTCTTTTTAAACCCCCCCTCCCACTCTCTTTTTAACCCCCCCACCCCACTCTTTTTAACCCCCCCACCCCCCCACTCTCTTTTTAACCCCTCCCACTCTCTTTTTAAACCCCCCCTCCCACTCTCTTTTTAAACCCCACCCCCCACTCTCTTTTTACCCCCTCCCCTGTGTGGCCGAGCTGCTGTGCGGTCCGCGGTGCCCGGCCGGAGTGATAGGAAGGTGCTCAGTGTGCACCTTCCTATCACTCCGGCCGGGCACCGCGGACCGCACAGCTACAGGGGAGGGGAGGTGAGAAGCTGCAGCCGCCTGAGGCTCTTAAGAGAGCGCTCAGGCGGCTGCAGCATTTAAAGGGGCGGCCGGGCCCCCTGATGGCGGGCCCCCCTCCCGGCCGGGCCCTCGGACCATGTCCGAAGTGCCCGACCGGTCAGTCCGCCCCTGGGAGTAACAACACTTGAGGGAGGAAAGACCAGAATTTCAGTTTTGGTCAAGTTTAGTTTAAGGAAGTGGGCAGCCATCCAGTTAGAAACAGCAGAGAGGCAGTCAGAGACACTAGTCAAGAGGGACGTTGAGAGATCAGGAGAGGACAGGTAGATTTGCGTGTCATCTGCATAGAAATTATATTGGAAGCCAAAGGAGCTAATGAGTTTACCAAGGGAGGCAGTATAGATGGAGAATAGTAGGGGACCAAGGACTGAACCTTGGGGGACACCAACAGAGAGGAGTTGGGGAGAAGAAGCAGAGCCAGAGAAAGAAACACTGAAAGAGCGCGAGAGGTAGGAGGAGCACCAGGACAGAGCAATATCTTGTAGACCGATATTGCGGAGCATGAGAAGAAGCTGTTGATGATCAACAGTGTCAAAAGCCGCAGACAGGTCAAGGAGAATTAGGATAGAGAAGTGACCACAAGATTTTGCAGCGAGTAGATCATTGGATACTTTGGTCAGTGCCGTTTCCACAGAGTGCTTAGTGCGGAAACCAGACTGAAGCGGGTCTAGCAGAGAGTTGGACTCGAGGAAGTCTGTCAATCTCGCATACACAATTCTTTCAAGGATCTTGGATGCAGAAGGCAGTAGCGAGATAGGACGATAGTTGGGTGGGGAGTTAGGGTCAAGATTGGGCTTCTTTAGAATTGGGGTTACAGTTGCATGTTTGAAGGGCGATGGAAATATACCAGAGGAGAGAGAGGGATTGAGAATTTTAGTGAGAGGTGGAGAAAGAGAAGAAGACAGAGTACGGATGAGATGCGAGGGAATTGGATCTAGGGAGCAGGTGTTTAAAAGCTTGCCGTTGATCATCAGCAAATAAATCAAAAAATATTATTAAATTCTAAAGCTATTGATAGTTTAGAACAAAGGACAACGTGATTATTGGTCTTATTTTTTTTTAATTTTATCAGCATGTATAGAGTGCCAACAAAGGCACATTTCCATACTTGTCATTAAAAAGTAGCCATTAAACATTGCTAATATCCTACAGCTAAAACGTGTCCGCAGGTTTCCATGATACAACTCTTTGTTTAATGTCCACATGCTACTCTTGTGCCGCTCCACTGGTACAGTCCACCGTTAGCACTTACTAAAGTGGACAACATCAACATAAATTGGCAGATTTTCCAATTAGGTGCCATAGCTACCTCAACAGAACATTATTTAATGCTCATCACATCCACATTTCACTTAGGATCAAATGAGCAGGAAACGTCACAGATATTCATAGATAATGGCACACATCAAACTTATAGATAGGCTTTAGTGCTCAAAATAAACAAACTAACCACAATAATCTTTGCAACCCACAGTAGTGGTTATGGTGCCAGTGTGCACATGGTACCATCTACCAGTTCTGTATGAAACTTTTTGTTTGGTTTGACACAAACTGAGAACTATATTAGCGCCTGTACCCAACAATAACCACCCTCCATCTCGAGCCAGCCTACCTGTTTTTAGAAGTGTTTTAAATGACTTTTCAGATTATTTTGGGTGTTGAATTTCCCAAGTGTCCGATGGATACTTTCAGGGCCGGATTAACATAGGAGCTGATCGAGCTGCAGCTCCAGGCCCATGGAATAGACCCATTAAAAAAAAAAATTACTTTTTTTTTTTTTTTTTTTTTATACTACTCTTAGGTTTGCCACCTGACTGGTATTTTAAGGCACATCTGGTATTTGAGGCTGTAATGGTATTGCAGTAATACCGGCAACACAAATGCAAAAAAATTTTTCCGTATAAACAGAAATTACTCTGCAATACCAGCACCGGACTGTAGGGGTCACTGTGTATGGAGAGAGGCAGGGATAGGAAGTTACAGCATATCCCTCCCTGCCTCTCTCTACTCACTGATATGCAGGGGAGCAGCTACACAGCACAGAGGGTTCAGACAGCAGCTCCCAGCCTGCAGAGACAGACTACAGCTCAGGGAAGTAAGGGATGAGGGGAAGGGCAGCAGGGAGACATGGGGACACTGAGACACTAGGGGACACATCGGGACACTGAGACACTAGGGGACACTGGGAGACGTGAGGACACTGGGAAACATGGGAACACTGAGACACTAGGGGACACTGTGAGACATGGGGACACTGAGACATGGGGACACTGGAAGAAATGGGGACACAGACACTGGGAGACTAGGGGCTGGGTGACATGGGGACACTGACACTGACACTGTGATACATAGGGACACTGATGCCAGGCTGGCCTTCCACAGACTCATGTTTGCCCATTTTGGAACTTCTGGTCATGTGATTCGCATCAGTGGCCCACTCTTTTACCCCGTCCATTGACTTCCTGCTTCACTGGACACTGCTGTTAGGGGGTATGGATTTACTTAAAAGATGAAAGCATAGATGAGATAGAGATTAGTATAGAGTATGTGTTTTCTTATAGCTACATACTTTGAGTTTCCCTCCAACACCAACTCCATCAGATACATGACGCTTGAGAGGTATGACTGTTTTAGTGTTTTTGGTCGATAAGATTCTGTAATTAGGCCCCATCATAATTGTCAGCACCAGGCCCACTGGGCTCTTAATCTGGCCCTGGACACTTTATTAATATAACTCTATTTATTTGTCATATCACAACGACAGAGTACGATAAAAAAAAAAAATCCTCCTACCTAGGCCAGCCCTGATCATCAGTTCTGAGTTTGGGGAATCATGGAAACTAAAGAAGACTTCACAGATCTACAGCCATTATGTGAAACCAATATTAATAAAAGTGCTGCCCTGGTAAATCTGTTATTGAGTTAGGGAGAGTGTGTCTGTGACACAGTTAGTATCCCGCAACAAAGTGCATCATTCTATGGGCATGCATGCCAGCATCACAGGCTGCCCAGTCTGGCAGTCAGTCAGGGCTGTTCATAGGTTAGGTGCTGCTGATCCATTTGTGTATGGGTTTAAAACACCGGAAATTGATTAAATGTAAAGCACAAGTGTGGATATTTATGCACTTGTTGCACCTTCTCTTGAGCCTCCAGTAACACGGAGATGGTCTGCCCAGTGATCAGAAGGAACACACAGGTCCATTATAATAATATAAAAAATATTTATTAAAATAAGACAGAATGCCAGTATTATTTGTCAGAGCTTGGTGTACTCTTCATATTGGTCATGTTTTCCATAGCTCCAACCTTGATCAAACTTTATGTAAAATATGAAATACTGATATCAGTTTCACTCTTTTTTTTTCTTAATTCTTTATTTTTGTACTGCTTGGGAGTCACAATAACAGAAAATTCACATTCACATGAGAATGTGCTCAAGAGAGCAAGAACAATACAATGCAAAGTAGTATAACATGTCTCACTATCAGCACCATTTTTTTTATAAAACAGGTAAACGTACAGAAAATACCCGAAGCTTAGGGTTGGGATGGGCTCGTTGTACTATAATTCTGGGCCAGGTTTGGGTTGCATGTTTAACCCCTTAAGGACCAAACTTCTGGAATAAAATGGAATCATGACGTGTCACACACGTCATCTGTCCTTAAGGGGTTAAAGGACCACTATAGGCACCCAGACCACTTCAACTCAATTAAGTAGTCTGGGTGCCAGGTACCTCAAGTTTTAACCCTGCAGCTGAAAACATAGCAGTTTTAGAGAAACTGCTATGTTTACATTGAGGGTTAGTCCAGCCTTTAGTGGCTGTCTCCCTGACAGCTACTAGAGGCCGCTTCAGAGATTCTCACTGTGAAAATCGCATTGAACTCACGCTGGACATCCATAGGAAAGCATTGAGTAATGCTTTCCTACGGGTGGTTTGAATGCGCGTGCGGCTCTGGATGTCGGCAGGGGGAGGAGAGGTCACCAGCGCCGAGGGAGCCTAGCTCTTTATTAAGGTAAGTAACTGAAGGGGTTTTACCCCTTCAGTCCAGCGGGAGGGGGGCTCTGAGGGAGGGGGGGGACCTAATAAACCTATTGTGCCAGGAAAACAAGTTTGTTTTCCTGGCACTATAGTGTTCCTTTAAAGTGAATCCATGATTGTTCTTTGGGGAACGGCAGGCATTCAGGGGGGAGATATGTAAACTATATGGTTCAGGGGCATTCAGGGGGGAGATATGTAAACTTAGGATGCTGTCAGATGATAGTGCGAGAGTTTTGGCATGGGATAACAAGAAGGCTCTATTCCTGACAGCATTGGTTCACGTCACTAACATTAATTAATGTGCCCCTAACCAAGGGGGGCCAGTGCCCTTAGGGGTTAGATTATATAAGGTGGGCCTCTAGAGGTGTGAGGGAGGTGAGCAAAAGAAAAAGTTATGAACGTAAAAGTAAAATACGAAATATAACAATAAACAAGTGGCTGCACGAACAGGCATGACAGTGACAGCAAGCTTAGTCAGGTGGTGAGAGACTCAGCTCTACTAGCTGCCAGCACAAAGGACGCTGTAACAGATACCACTGTTCCTGGAGGATCATTTTGCTTAACCAGCTCGGTATACGAATCTACCCGAACAGTTTTCCCCTTCTAATTCGTATACTGAACAAAGTACCAAATGACTGGACCACCAGTAAGAGAAGTGTACCATCTATTCCCTCAGTAACACTTCGAACTCTCAAAGTGGTTCGAAGCGGCATTTAAAACGCCCAAACATTCAAAGCGGTTCTAATCGGTCGGCTGGAATTCGAAAACATGGCGCCGCCCATCTTAAGCTGCGAGTACAATGAGCGGTGTTTGGTCGGTGAGTACATGGAACTCAAATCGGACAATCAACGGCGTGAACACCGCTAAACACATTCCTTCAACTTTTGTTCGGCTATTCCCGTAGCTATACGTTCGGTATTTTATATGCTACTTCTAATCCCTGAAGTAGACTGACCACACAACCTGATTCCTGGAACTCTTCAGACAGTAATGTTGTGTGCAGTCGGTTAAAATAAGACCTCCATGAGATGAGAGGGGGATTCACTGCATTCCGGTGGATCTGGGGGGGGGCCGGCATGTTATTAATCTCTTTAGCCGCCATCTTGGATTGCGCCTGCTTCTGGAGAATGGTTCCTATGTCCCTGGATTCAGGCCCAGTTCCGGATGAGGGCTTCTGATTTCTGCGCCTTATATTTAGTGTAGAGGTCGTGGGTACACGAAGGGGCTGAGTTGGAGCAGTTGTGGAACTTTCGAGTGCAGATCCGCCAAGAAGAAAGTCCCAGCCAGGAAAGGCTGATGCTTTGTAGGCCCCAGACCTGCGTTTCTATTTTGCCGCTTTTGGTGCTTGAGAGAAAGGCATGTATGGACTCTGGAGCCATTGCTATGTCGAAGGTAGGGTGTGTTGAGTTTGGATGGCTCCGGTATCGAAAAACAGATTTAATTGATGGATCAAACTGCTGTATGTCATGCCTTAGTATTTATTAGGCACGTGCATGGGGAACATTTTCAGTTTGGTTCGGCATTCCGAAATTCGGGACTTCCGCAATTCAGGACTTCAGCACTTCGGTTCGGTTCGGAACTTCGGCACTTTGACACTTTGGAACTTCGGCACTTCGACACTTCGGAATTTCGGAACTTCGGCATTTCAGGATTTCGGGACTTCGGCACTTTGGACTTCTCTTGCAGTCGCTTAGTAGATAATTCCCTAATTCCCACGGTATTAGGAAGTTATCTACCAAAAGGCTGAAATACCTAAATTGGTCTCTCAGGAAAATTTACTAATACTAAGTAAAAATTACTTAGTATTAGTAAATGTTGCCCCTGCTCGCTATACCGCAAGTAGGGGCATGTTTATTAAACAGTGAGCAGCCTGTGGCTGCTCACTGTTAAAAAAAAAAAAGGGTTCCCCCTCCCGAGCCACCACTCGTGCATCGTGGGTGGGGGCTTTTAAACTGGAGGGACCTATTGCCCCCCCGGCCCCCCACCCCTGAGCGGCGGGTGGGGGCCCTAAAGTAAAATAATGGGGGGACCTATTGTCCTCCCCCCCCCGCCCCCACCCCTGAGCGGTGGGTGGGGTCCCTAAATTATAATAAGGGGAGGCAGCTAATGTCCTCCACCTGGCCCCCATGACTGAGTGGCAGGTGGGGGCCCTAAAGTAAAATAATGGGGGGGGACCTATTGTCCTCCCCTGGCCCCCACCCCTTAGCGGTGGGTGGGGGCCCTAAATACTAATAAGGGGGGACCTAATGTCCTCCCCCCTGGCCCCCACCCATGAGCGGTGGGTGGGGGCCCTAAATTATATTAAGGGGGGACCTAATGTCCTCCCCCCCTGGCCCCCACCCCTGAGCGGTGGGTGGGGGCCTCAATACCAATTAGGGGGGGGACCTAATGTCCTCCCCCTGGCCCCCACCCCTGAGTGGCGGGTGGGGCCCTAAAGTAAAATAATGGGGGGGTCCTATTGTCCTGCCCCCGGCCCCTATCCCTGAGTGGTGGGTGGGGGCCCTAAATACTAATAAGGGGTGACCTAATGTCCTCCCCCCTGGCCCCCACCCCTGAGTGATGGGTGGGGGCCCTAAATACTAATAAGGGGGGGACTTAATGTTCTCCCCCCTGACCCCAGCCCTGAGCAGTGGGTGGAGGCCCTAAATACCAATAAGAGGGGGGGACCTACTGTCCTCCCCCCTGTCCCCCACCCCTGATCGGTGGGTGGGGGCCCTAAATAAAAATGTATACCCCCGGGTGACTAGGGGTCCCCAAACCCCTAGTCACCCCCCTCCCAAAAAAAACTAACCCCTATCTACCCCCCTCACCCTAAAAATAATGAGGGGGGGGGACCATTAACTAAGTACCTGTAAAAAAAAATGAAAATAAAACTTACCATTTGATGTTTTCTTTCTTCTAAAATCTTCTTTTTTCAGCCCCCAAAAAAGGGCAAATAAAAAATCCATAATAACCGATGGACTAAAAAAGAAAAAAAAAACGAGCGCAAAAAATAATAATCCTTTTTCACCCATGGAGGGCTCCGCGCAGACTGAGCTCTGCAGGGCGGAGCTGTCCATGGGTGAAGGATCAGAGCACTCTAATTGGTGGGTTTAAGCCATCCAATCAGAGTGCTCTGACAGGTAAATAAAGAGACTGACAGGTAAGTCTATACATTTGAAAGTAATAACAAAAAAAACGTGCTGTATAGGCGCTCAAATAATAATATAATGAAGAACCTGGTTCCAGTAAGCAGCTCAACACACGTGAAGGTACCTCCAAACCTTAACACAATAACATGCGGAACAATGGGGTGATGAAAGTAGAAAGGTCACAACAGACAAGACCCAGTGGAGCGCTAATAAAATAAATTAACTCACCCTTTTGTTAAGGGATATAAATATAAGAGAATCTGTTGTCGTGCAAATTATTGACAGGTTTCTGGCAGCAGAGGCTTTCACAGTTATTCACTAAACACCGGATTTCGTTCGGATGCACGTGGTGTCTGGATTGAAGTCAGTGCTTTTGCATCTGAACCCTATACATGAATGTAAAACAATGTTGAATAATTGTTTTTTACTTGTTCTAAGTGTTTTTTCCTTAAAGGTCAGCGTAACTTGCAAGTTGTCTTGAAATGTTGACAAGAAACTGATTGCCAAATCATGAAAGTGACAAGGTGGTAGGTGCACAGTGGGTTTTAGGTACACAACGCCACAGCCAGACAGCGGGAAAAAGTCTATACATTTACCTGTCACAGCACTCTGATTGGTTGGCTTGAAATCCACTAATCAGTGTGCTCTGTGTCATTTTACACAGCGTAATTTGACTCATAACTCTCTGTTTAGCGCTATAGCGAGTAAGGGCATAATTTACTAATACTAAGTAATCTTTACTTAGTATTAGTAAATTTGGCTGAAAGACCAATTCAGGTCTTTCAGCCTTTTAGTAGATAGTTCCCTAATAACGTGGGAATTAGGGAGTTATCTACTTATTTATTGCTGTCATTTTATATGAATGTATGTTACTTGATTGTTGTAAGTTTTGCAAATGCTTACAGCTGAATCCTGGCTATGTTTGTATACTTTTTATTTAAAATTGTATACAGTGTTACATTCTTCATTCTTCCACTGGGTGAGTATATTAGTACTTAGGCAATACTGTGCTTCGGAACTTCGGCACTTCGACATTTCGGAACTTCGGCAACTTCGGAACTTCGGCACGTCAGCACTTCGGAACTTCGGCACTTTGGAAATTCGGTAATTTCGGAACTTCAGCAATTCATCTATTCGAACATTCGGAAGTACCCGAATGTCCGAATTGCCCGAAATTCGTCCGAATTCATATTCGGACCAAAACCAATTGCACATGTCTAGTATTTATTACATATTTACTGTACTACATGTTACACTATATGTTTTATACATGGCAGCAAACTAATTCCAACAATTTAAAATTGGGGGTGGCAAACTAAATCCATGGCCCATGGGCCATAAATTAAAGTTGTAAGATTTAAGTAAATAACATGTAATGAAACATTTAATAGTGTTTTCATTATAAAATATAAGTATTATTCTTAAAATCTGGTGTGTCAGGACCACGTAGACTTCGTTTGAAACCGCTAATTAAACAAGAGATTTATTTCCTTATATCACCACTACAGGAATTCATACATGAAATTCTTTAAATCATTACTAGGTATAAGAGTAACAATTCTTTTAAATCTATAAGTGCACTTGCAGCTCTTCAATGCTGCCCTTGGGTATAAAACAAGAGAAACAGGTAAATGTACATACAAAACTATGACCCAGCCCAGGCACAGAATTCAGGCCTTGGAATGTAAGCAAGCCTGTTCGACTTTACAGTTATGGTTACCAAAATCATAAGAGTCCACTGTCAGGTAACATGCATGGTCTTGTAAACTATAACATTTTTATTACAAATCACTTAGTTAAATTCTAAGGTAGTAAACCAACCATATACCCTATTTTATATATATCAGAGTCCGCCCAAATGTAATCCAGGTGGGTCTATGTACGTGTATATTTTAATATAAGTGAGTGCAGTGGTGTATCCTAGTTTTGTGCTGCCCTAGTCCTGTTATGGTACTTTCCTGGTAGCTTTGCTTAATAGCAGAATATGAAAAGGAAGCAAAAACAGAGGCAAACCAATAGTGCAATATGGTAGTACGTGGTAGGACAAACGACACTTAGATAAGATGTCAACTCACATATGGTAGAGCTATAACCAGCTCTAGGTAAAACAGCATCCAGTGGTATACAATCCCCACTTGCAGGATATCCCTCTGGTTTTGGTACACAGTAGAATGTTGGTAAATCACAACTGGATAACGATGAGGTAGATCATATGGAATGACAAAAAAAAGCAGCCAATAGTGCTCTCTATATTGATAGGAAAGTATCAATAAGGTAAATAAAAATATACTTACAATAGAGTGAGCAGACTAACCGCTCAATGTATCAAGCCTGGTTGGTTGCCCACAGTAGGTGATGGGTCCAGATGTCAGGTAAAAGTCTAAAAATAAATACTAATAAGTTCTAAAAATATATGTCTAAAAGGCAGGAAGTGAGGTAGCCAAAATACTTAATTTTAACAACAGCATAAAAACCACAACGTGTTTCTCCCCTAAGGGCTTTCTCAAGTGGTAAAAACAGATACCTGACATAACTGGGTTTATAAAGGCTTTAAAACACTTAATTTTGGCACCAAAATGACATCAATAATCACATGATTACAATAGCATGGCTATGGCTAATAAAAAATTACCTCTCTTTTTTTTCTAAATAGTAACTTTATTAGGTCTAAGGAATACAGTGTGTGTGGCAGTTAATTTTTTTCCCCCTTTTTCTTAAATTGTAACTTTTCTAGGTATATGCAATATATTGTGTGTGGCTGTGTAGCCTGCATAATTAGATATTAAAAATTAGGGTTTAGGAATGAACAATATGACATGTTAGGGGAGGGGGTTAGTATTAAAAAGTATAAAATTAGCATTTTTAAAGAGATATAACAATTTATAGAAAATTAATAAAAAGAAACACAGCCTTTAAGCATATCAGCTAAACAGTGACAATCAAAAAAATATATTAAAACCAGATTCTACAGAAAGTTAAAAATATCAACATCAGCATTTAAACCTTCTGGTAACAAAGTTCTCAAGTTAAAAACCGAACGCATCTCATTCTTTCCCAGATTTTTTTTTATATCACCTCCACGCCATGGCATAGTACATTTTATTATGCCAGTAAATTTTAAACATCCTCGATTTTTTTGATGTTTTAAAAAATGTTTTTATACAATGTGATTTAAATATCCTTTTGCTATGTTACGGCAATGTTCTGATATTTGCGTTTTTAGACTTCTAGAGTTCATCCCTACATATTGGAGGCCACATGGGTACTCCAATTGATAAATAACATTACTGGGGGCGGAGCCTAGCATCCGAGCTGAGCGGTTGTGCTGAACCTCAGCTCCCGCTTAATCTGGTAATAATCGGGGTAATCCCACGAAAAACACGGCACAACCACACACCGGAGATAAGCCATAGTGACGGGGACACCCGGGGGAACCGCCAGATACCTGAACCAAGCCTGTACTCCCCCAGGACCCGACGAAACAATATGAGGCCTACTGGAGATCGAGCAGTGGGGAGGCGTCCGCTCCCCACGTTGTCTGACCTGGACACGGACCTCACCTCCAACCCCCCCCCTATGGACCGACGGGGGTTATCTCGGTCCGATTTAAGCAAGAGAAGCAACGAAGGCGGACTGAACACGCAGCCAGGCGACCCGCAGCACCGGGACAGCCGAGCGCGTGGCCTACCTAAAATGGCGGAGGCAAACGCAACAGGGGAGACAACGGAATGCCACACGACAGGGCTGGATTACACAGCCAGGCTCAACTCACTCTTTGCAGCATTCTGGGCTAAGCTGGAGCATCGGACATGGCAACCCACTCCACACGCTCACAAGGGTAATGAGACGCCCAAGCAACCCGCCCGCAAGCGGATTACCACTCAAGTACACAGCGCCCCAAGATGGCGCCGCAGCAGCAAATGCCCTCGGCCTGTACACAAATGCATGAAAGGGAAAAGACCACTGAAGCAAGGCCGCAGAACACCACGAACCCTCCATACACATGATACGCTGCCTCACTCTTCTTCCGAGCTGGGAGCTCACCAGGAGGTAGCTCTCCACCACCACCCATATACCCAGGGAGCTAACCGGGACCCGGTGGAACCCTGGGCCCACGGCCCTGTTGATGGGGCCAATGGACATGTGGTGCGGGCCCCCGCCAAAGCCTCGGGCCAAAGACAAAAGACATTCGTACGACTAAGACCCAGGAGGGAAGTGGCAACACTGCGGGCCAAACGACCAGACAGCCTACACAGGCAAACGAGAGAAGCTGGACAGTATCCTGACCGAACACGAACGCCAGGGAATATCCCCACTCATCTTGGGACTACAGAGGACTTCCCCTCACAACCTCAGTGTGACTGCTCGAGACGAGACCGCTTGATACCCCTAGCTGGCATAGGGTAACCTGGGAGCCAGGACTGAGACACGAGATAGGCCCTTAGCCACTCACTGTCACTACCTGCCTTCATAGTGATGCTGGTGCCTATTAACTTATGCATAGTAACGTTGCTAATGACGAAAATAAGCCATACAATTGTGCCCTTAGAAATGTATACATACATGTAATGCACCGTATGAGGGATATACCACGCAGTGACTAGGCAGCATTGAACATAAACGGTATCTTAAATTGTGTAAAGTATTAAACGTTAAGTCACAGCATTATTACCTATAACGTGAGCCATACCCCAAATTGCCGTGTTAGCGCGGTTGATGCTTCTATGTATGTTCTGCAGCCATAATTGTGAGCTACCAGACACCACGCTGTGTACATGCCGATCCGGCGGCTCTACCCACCATCGTGCGGATATATGCACCCCTTCCCCTAGCTAGACTAATGAATCTACGCACTAGACTAACTAAGCATGTCTCTCTTTAACAATGAGAGAGTATTGACCGCTCCTACACATAGTCTGATTGTTTAACTTTACCGAGAAAACTGAGCAAGGTAATCCCACCAATACTAACATTAAGCATGCCAATCCGATAGCTCTTATTTTGTAACATATCTGGGCCGGGACAGCTGTCCCTAAGATGAACCTAGTTGTGTTCCTGCTATTGAGCTTGGCACTAATACCCAGCCCGTTTACACCCGTGTACAACTTTCGCAAAAATTGAGACTGTTACTACTAAGAGTCTGCCTTACTGAGTTGTGGATATCATACGTTTTTACATATGTTCAGCGTTTGCCTCCTGTACTTTAACTCTATCGATGCTTCAATTTAAAGTTTAGGCATAAGCATTATCACACCTTAGACCAACTTGTCATATCCTGTTTAGCTATGAACACCAAACCTGTATATGAAGCCTATCTAAAAAACAAAAACCCATGGCAATCTTTCTTTGAGGTGCATTGCACACCAGCTTGATATTATTATCTCATGTTAACTCATGTTATCCCACAATGCCTCCTCCTTCTCTTCTGTACCCCATGACGTATGTGCCATAATAAAAGAAAGATTTACAAAAATAAAAAAAATAAGATAAATAACATTACTAGAATTGCATGTAATAAAATTATTTATCTTATAGGTTTTTTTTTTTATTAATGTTTGAAGTGAAGTCAGTGGTTTTTAGTTTGCACGAGCCCCTGGGTAATTTTACATTAATTGCACTTTCTGCATTTAAAAAACCTTTAACATTTGATAACATAGAGGACTTAGATGTATTATTCTTAGTAAAAATGTTTGTGAGAATATTTTTAAAATTCGGTACACCTCTAAATATAATATGTGGTTTGGTGGGAAGAATTTGTTTTAAATTTTCATCTTGTTGTAAAATGTACCAGTGCCTATTAATTATTCTTTTAACTTCTTTATTTTTGTTATTAAAATAAAATATGATTGGAACAGAAGGTGCAGTTTTGTTTGTTTCTTTATATCTTAGAAGGTCCTTTCTTTCTTTTGATTTGACTGTTTTAATAACATTATCTAGTTTTTCTTCTGAATAATGTTTTTCTAAAAATTTATTTTTTAGACTGTAGTTTGTTGTTCAAAATCCTCTGGTTTGGAGCAATTTCTTTTTAACCGTAAAAATTGGCTTTTGGGAATCTTTGAGGTAGGATTGCATTTTTTTACTGACGGTTGTGATAAGATAGCTATGTATTCAGATAAATTAGATAAGAGGGAATTAATCCCTGAAACTATAGGTCAGCCAGTTTAATTTTTATGGATCTTAGATAAAAAAATAAATTACCGGGATTATTGGTACCGGGATTATGTGTAATATTCAAATAGCTAAATTCTTGTTTACTAAGAATATTAGAGGCTATACCTTTATTTAAGAATTATTATTATTTTTTTTTATTATTTGAGGGGTTGGATCATGGGTTAATTTAAAAAAAAAAATAGTGTCATTTAGTTGTCTTAAGACTTCCTGAGAATACATATCCTTTGAAAGTACAACTAAACCTCCCCCCTTGTCTGCTGGTTTTATAACAATAGTATCATCTTCTAGGAGTTGTTTTAGGGTTATTCTCTCTTGGTAATTAAGATTAAAATGGTCAGATTTTTGTTTTTTTATGTTGTTAAGATCTTTTAAAAGTAGTTTTTCAAAGACCTCTAAATGGCCTGACTTGTAACTAGATGGGTAAAATTTGGATTGAGGTTTCAGGTGAGTGTTAAAAATAGTAGGAGTTTCCTGGGCTCCGACGGACATGGCTGCCTAACCGCACAGCTCCGCTCCACGACAGCACAATTCAAAGCATACCACACTACTAATCTGCACTAATAGGATGCACTAAATGGGTTGAGCCCCCCCCCCCCACCCTCAGACCTCCAGGAATACCTTACCGGGGTTGCAGTCGGGCCCGATGGACGACTACCTCCTCAAGCCAGCGTGGCCTATACACGGGTCTCCAACTTCTAAAATGGCGCCTCCTTCACCCGCTTCCACATGCTCCAGCACTGATCACATCACACTAGCGGACATCGGAGCAGAACTCAAATGCATGGCGATGTCAATGGTCACCAAAGATGACCTACACCACTTACCCACCACGCTGCACGAAGCGATCAAAACAGAGGTTGCACGCCTAAAAGCGGATGTCACAGCACATGAGGTCCGCATCCTCAACTTGGAACAGAGAGCACGGACGGCTGAAGACCACGCCACAGCCACTGATACTGCCCTTAAATGCCAGGGAGCGCTTATCCTGGCAATGAGACTGCAGCTGGAAGACCAGGACAACCGTAGTCGCCGCAATAACATCAGGGTGAGAGGAGTACCCGAATCCCCGGACGGGGAAAATGTAGAGGATATACTCACCTCCCTGTTCCGCCTGATCTTGAGATAGGAAGCACAGGCTCAAATCAAATATTATAGGGCGCACAGGGCGCTGCGGCCTCTGCTCAAGGAGGGTGGTACCCAGGGATTTGATTTGCTGCCTTCACTCTTTTCCCCTGAAGGAATTGATCATGGCAAAGGCAATACCCAGGGCTCACTGGAACTACAGGGGAGCTGAAGCATCCCTCTACAATGACCTCTCGCTGATGACCGTGGAAGTCAGACGGGCCCTGAGGCCGATCACCACCATACCTCCGCAGATCCAAAGGATTCTTTTACCTACACGTGAACAAGGGGGGCAAACTCCTCACACATATGCTCAGGGGACAGCAACTAACCGCACAAGTACACAAGCTAAAACTGCAAGGAGGATCGTCTACTCAACACCCAGAGAAGATTGACACTGAATTCCTCAACTATTACTCAACACTGTACAACACCCACTGGCAAGGGGATGATGAATATAGACGCATCAAACAGAAATGCACGGAACGATTCCTACGGGAATATCTCTATAGGACCGTGACGGCCGACGATGCAGAAATGCTCAACTTACCAATAACCGACGATGAAATATGAATGGCAATTAAAACAACAAAAACAGGCCGCGCCCCAGGCCCAGACGGGCTGACACTAGACAACTACAAGTGATTTAACAACATCCTGGTCCCCTGGCTTATGAAAGCCTTGAACCCACTCCTCACACAAATACAGCAAGACCTACAGAACTGGATCTATCCGCACATCTCTTGGCTGGGCCACATCACGGTAATTAAAATGAATATACTACCTAGGCTGCTATATTTGTTCCAAACTATCCCATTGTCGCTACCGACGGCTTTCTTCACCTCTCTAAGAGCAGCATTCCTGAAATACGTGTGGAGGGGATGCAGGCCACGACTGAGGTATGAGCTGCTCTGCCTGCCTAGAAGGAGAGGTGGACTTCCGCTCCCTGACCTGCGCAAGTACCACCATGCGACAGCCCCACTGAGGATCCTAGAATGGCACACTAACCCATGACACAAACAATGGATTGGCCTGGATAGGGGTTCATGTGGCCCCTCCATCTTCACCTCCCTGTGGAATATGAGGACGACGACATTGGACGAGTCGAACAAACTCACCCCGGCGAGCCAAACCCTTCAGACATGGTCTAGAATATGGAAAACGAAAGTCATCTCTCCATGCCTAGCCCGATGATCACTCTGACAAATAACCAACGATTGGGCAGTGGACTGACACCTAGGGCCTGGGACTTCCTGGGAGGAGATGACTTCATCCCGCTCCACTAGGCACTGAACTCAACTGGACTGATACCCCTAGATCAGCTCGTGGGAACACGCCGACACCTGTGAAAATATATAGATACTCACAACTGAAACATTTCTACCGCACATTACCGGACAGACCCACAGTGCACAGAACCCTCACATGGTTCGAAGAGATCTGTGATAGAAAAACGGCCGTGATGAAACCGGTATCAGCCTCATACCAATACTTGATAGTAGAAACTCAACCGGCAACCCTTACCTACAAACGAAAATGAGAACGACTTACAGACAAGACCTTCATGGATGCACAATGGGAAAAAAAATTGACTCTTCACCACAAATTCTCAATTAGCTCGCATTACCAGGAAATGAACTATATACTAATGTCGTTCTGGTATAGAACCCCGGACCTCCTCCACAAAATATATCCCAACACCCCAAAGACATTCTGGAGATTCGAGAACGAAGACGGAACCGTGAAACAGATTTGGTGGGAATGCCCCAGAATCTAGCCATTCTGGAGCCTGATCATCTCTCGCATCAAAGATGTCCTGGGAGACACAATACAGCTATCAATAGAGAACATACTACTCCACTCTTCACAAGAACCGATTTTTAAATACAAAAAGTCAATCCTCCGACACCAAAGCATTAATACCTACCCTCTGGAAACAAACCCAACAACCCACAGTTGAACACTGGCTTAACAGAGTAGAAGACATCAGATCCACAGAAGAGATACATGCTACCCTGATGGGTAATCTCACAAAATATGTAGAAAGGTGGCAGCCCTGGATAATGTACATGGCGGGACGGGGATCGGTGGGCACGGCTGGCGGGGTCCAGGACTGTAATGGTAAATTAAGTAATTTCTTTATATTTATGAAGTTCTGAATTTCATAAATATGAAATAATACCACAAATAAAATAATAAAAGGTATACTGGTCAATCACATAAATATTAGTGAATATCTTGAATGAACAGACAAGAGGCAAAGTTTTGATGAAAGTATAAACAAAACTTTACTGGGAATACAATTATCAAGCACACAAAAAAACAAATACTTTTAAAAAAAAACACACACTGCTATAAACAATACATTCAGGTAAGAAATCTACTTAGCTCTATTCATGGAGATTCAGCAGCTTACACAGGATAATTGAATCAGCATAACACACAGAACAATGAGGTGAGTTCCTTGCCACATGTTAAATGGATTTACATGGGCACCTCTAAAGACACCTGGCTTCTTCCGACCCAGTCATGAAACTGCTCTCAGGTTTCTGGTAACCCCTTGAATAACCTCCCATCTAGTATCCGCCCACAGAGGTAACATAACCAATACCTAATGGTCATCTCTAGGAGGCGGATACTACATGTGGTCATTTGTGAAAGGAAGTGACTTAAGAATTCTCAATACCTTCCTAAAGCACATGTCTCATTGACTATGCGGCAGCCATCTTTATTCACTCGACGTCACAGTGCTCACTAGGCCACCTATAGGTCACTTCCTCCCTAAAGCACATGTCTCATTGACTATGCGGCAGCCATCTTTATTCACTCGACGTCACAGTGCTCACTACACCCCCTATAGGTATCATACGTTATTGCACATGAATGGGAACACAATAATAGAACATTTATCATTGCCCATAACCAATACAATCCACCTGTTGATCCCATTACATGAGTAATAACTATAACTCATATATTTCCCGGATAGGTCTTACTTTCTTCATATGCAAATAAGTGAAAAGTATACCCTTTGCCTCTAGAAAAATACACAAATAAAACGTCAATAAAATTACTCATGTAATAAATGCAACAGACTAAATAATAAAGTCCAATAATAGTCTGTGTAGGTCCCTTTGTTCCCGATGTTTTCTGGTGTTACTCCATGATCAAATAAAATATGAAAATGTAAAGAAAAAAAGGGGTAAATTAGTGATACACTATTTCACTACAAAAAGGGAATCCTTTGTACAAATAAGAATATTAATAAATTGACTTTATTTGAATCTTAGCTGGAAGCTAAGTATCAGTGTAAAAAACTTCACATAAATTAAAATTGGAATTAAAACAAACTCCAGATATCTTTAAATGAATAATAGTAGGGCTTCGTTACGGTATGCCTACTAGTTAGTACAGAAAGTGCTGGGTGCAGACCTTATGCTGTTCTCGGCGTCCCGAAATCAGCAGTTCAGATGTTGGTTTGCTGGTAACAGTGAAGGTGAATGCTCCCCAGGCGCTGGCTTTCTGTGATGTGAGTTGTGTCCCTCCAAACGCGTTTCTCCGTTCCAACGGCTTTATCAATGGATGCGGACTTTTCAGGTAAATGCCGCTTTTATAGCGGACTCTGATTTTCATTTAACACTTAATCAAAAACGATGTTTCAAACTTCTGGAATTCCATAACATTCATTAATAATACAATGTGAATAGTCTAACACATATTTTCAAATTCTTATTTGCGATCATGCTCACAATGTTACATTTTTGTTATTATGTGTCGCCATGGTTACTCCCGCTGGATACAAATTCAAACGTAACTGTCTTTCTTTTAACTTTCAATATATGGACATAATTCACAGGGCATTTCTACAATATACAGTCATGTATCGGTACACTTTTTATTGTTAGTGCTTTCTAACCAAGGGAGTAATACCAGTGCACTAAAAATTAAATGTATAAAAATAAATGTATTTAAAAATAAATGTATTAAAAAATGTATTAAAAAATGGTATTCACAATCCGATGTTTTGCAGTGAGTACTATACAAGTAGGTATAACTCTCTACCAATTGCTAATATTGATTCACAACAATATAGATCCATAAAATATAAAAAAAAAAAAAAAAAAAAAATATAAAAAAAAAAAAAAAAAAAAAAATGCTCAACAATAAAATAATAATCATAAAAATAATATGAAAGAAAGAAGTAGTTTACTAGATACAATTACGAATCTATGTTCTCTGATTTAAAGGTGTATACATATTGGAAAGTTGTGTTTTGTCACTGGAATGCAGAATGGGGTTATAAAGTGAGATCACCTATCACATAGGGAATCTAACAGTTTATTAAACTAAAGATCATGGAAAATAGATAGAGCTATGCCATAATTAATGCAAAAGAATAAATTGCATGAGGGGAGATAAGTATGATGTTGTACCTCTTAATTATATATTATTATTGTACTCCTATGAGGCACTATCATTATTATTATGATTCGAGATAAATACTATTATGGATCAGTGAGTGACCGAATTACTATTCTTTAGGAAGTGATAGGTTATTATCTATCGCTATTTATCCTAAAAAATGGCATAATTCAAATTCTGCATTCAAGCCATTTGGTTGTAGTGTATTTAAATTATATATCCATTTCATCTCTTGTATGCCTAGCTGTTTCGTGTAGTCTCCACCTCTCCAGTGTTTCTTTACTTTGCATATGGCTTTAAAGTTCAAAAGGCTCATATCTGCTCCATGGTACTGTGCAAAATGTGCCGATACTGTATGTTGCATAAATTTCTTTTTGATATTTAGCATGTGCTCTCTGACTCTTATATACAACTGTCTTTTTGTTCTGCCCACGTACTGGAGTCCACATGGGCATTCCAGTACGTAGATTAAATTCACACTTTGACACGTAATGAAGTCCTTAATTTTAAATACTTCATTACGATTATTGACTTTTCTGTTAGAGATTTCATGTACTCCTTTCAATGTAGTGTTTCTGCTGGTTTTGCAAGCAATACACTCATTGCAGTAGAAGAAACCCTTTTTTGTTCTTTTTCCTTCCTTCTTGTTTCCTTTCAGATGATTATTTGTTAATTTATTTTTGAGGTTCCTAACTCCTCTAAATATTATCCTGGGTTTTTCGGGTATGGTACTAGTCAAAGATCTGTCTCTTTTTAGTAGGTGCCAGTGTTTCATCAGGATCTTTTTAAGTTGTATATTCTCTTTACTATAATCCAGAATGATGGGTGGAAAAAGGTTAGTTTGCTGTGGTGTTGCTCTGTCATTTCTTTCCTTTTCTCTTAGCAGGTTACTGCGTTCTATATCCTTCACTCTCAGTAGGTCATATTCTACTTCCTTAGGATCATAGTTTTTAGCCAGAAAATTTTCTTTTATTTTCTCTGCCTGTTCTATATATACTTGTTGGTCTGTACAATTGCGCCTTAATCTTCTAAATTCATTGTATGGTACATTTTTCAGCCATGCTGGAAGATGGCAACTTTCCTTTAAGATGAAACTGTTGACATCAACTTCCTTGAAATGTGTCCTTGTTTTCAGGATACCTGACTCAATATAGATGGTAAGATCAAGGAAATCCACAGATGTAGTGCTGTGGATTGTATTGAGTGCTACTCCCCAGGTATTATTGTTGATGTATACAAGAAATTTATCCAGTTCTTCTATGCTCCCTTCCCATACAAGAAAGATGTCATCAATATACCTCTTGTACCTATGGATATTTTTATTCCATGAGTGGGTGTTCCAGATATAATTGTTTTCCCATTCGCCCATGAATATATTGGCAAAACTGGGAGCAAATTTTGTCCCCATTGCAGTCCCTCTCTTCTGTAGGAAAAATTGGTCTTCAAAAAGGAAATAATTGTTCTTAAGTATAAATTCAATGCTTTCGATTATAAACGTGATTTGTGACTCTTCTAGATCTCCAATCCTCCTCAGGGTGTTCTTAACTGAATTGCACCCTAATTCATGTTCGATTATGGTATACAGTGATGTTACGTCCATGGATACCAGGATGAGATTTTCCTTCCATACCACGGAAGCCAGTTCCCGAATCATCTGCGTTGTGTCTTTTAGATGTGATTTCACTCCAAATACATATGGTTGTAAGAAATGATCAATGTACTGAGACAAGTTTGAAGTGATGGAATTAATGCCAGAAATAATAGGTCTGCCTGGTGGTGTTCTCAGGTTTTTATGTATCTTTGGTAAGAAGTAGAATGTTGGAGTTTTCGGAAAATTTATATCCAGGAATTTGTATTCTGACGCTTTTAGGATTCCTACCTCTTCAGCCTGTATAAGCATATTTTTCAGTGCTCTTTGTATCTTTTCCAATGGATCCTTGGGTAGCTTTTCATAAGTTTCCCCATCTCCTAATAATCTATATGCTTCTTTTAAGTAATTTTCTTTAGTCATAATCACGATTCCTCCACCTTTATCCGCCGGTTTAATGCATATCTCTTCGTTATTCGATAGGTTCTCCAACGCTTCTATTTCTTTTCTCGTAAGATTATTTCTTTGGTAGTTATTTTTCTTGATCTTTCTTATGTCTTCTGTGACAAGTTCCTCAAACATTTCCATTCCAGCTGAGACTTGGTTATAGGGGTAGAAAGTTGAGGTAGGTTTCAAATTGCTATGTTTGAAGACATCCACTGTTTCTTCTTTTTTAGGTATGTCTTGAATTTGTGCAAAATGCTTCTTAATGCTGACTTTCCTAATGAATCTCTTAATGTCGATCATGGTATTGAATTTGTCGACATGCGCTGTTGGAGCGAATTTCAAACCTTTATTCAATGCTGAGATATGCGAAGGGGATAGCGTGATTTCTGCAAGGTTGAAGATGCCTATTGGCTGTTCTTCTTGTTTCTTTTTCTGTTTATTTCCTGCTCTTCTTCCTCCTCTATCTCTTCTGGATTTAAGTCCTTTCTTTTTCTCCTTTTTGGCGTTACTGGGTGAAACCATGTTGTGATTTCTCTTGTGTTCTTGCCTAAAAAAACCTCCTCTCTGGAGGGATTATGGATCTCTGCTTGTGTCGTCACAGTATTTCCTGTTCTGGATGTAGTACTATTATTTTCAGATCTTCTTGTTTCAACCGTATTCTCTTGCCTTAATTCTTTCACTCTTTTTCCATTTGCCTGTGCTGTATTGCTGTGTACATGCTTTCCCATTTTGTTCGATGTTCTAAGAGTTTCATCTTCCTCATTCTGCTTTCCCTGTCTCTTTACTCCTGTATATCCTGTAGATTGTGTTATTCTTTTTGCAAATTGATCCTCTTTCGTTTTCGTGTTGGGATTCTTCCATTTCTCACTTATCCTTTTGTTCCTATTGATTGGTATCAAATTAGGATTTCCTTCTTTACGTTGTTCTTGTGATGATGTTTGTGGTGGTCTTCTATCTTTTGGATTACGGCTGTTTGTTGTTTTCCAGTCCCACTTTTTTGCTTGATAGTTGTCTTTCGATTGATCATATGTGTCCTTTTCCTCCTGATGGTGGGTATGGTTGTATTGCGTGTTATATTTCTTATGGAAGTTTCTGACCCTGTCGTTCTTATAGTCTTCCATGTCTCTTACAAATTTTTTCTTTTTGATTTTCTTGATATCCTCTTCTAATCTGTCAACATTATCCGATATTTTCATAATTTTTTCTTGTGAATTATCATCTTCCAACATGGGCTCCAAGATTCTCTGTATTCCCTTAATTTCTTGGTCTAATTCTATCAGTTGTTTTTTTCTGCATTCTATTATAATGTCTAAAAAGACAAAAGAGCAGTCTTCCATTGCCTCATACCATCTTTCTTTTAGTTCGGAATCTTCTATTGAAAATGCAGGCTCTTTAAACAACCTTAATCCTCTTGGGGTGATATTGTCAATAATGTATTGTTGTAGTGTGGCTACTTCCCATTTTACTTTAAGTTCTTGTTTCAATAACCTTTCTAATTTTAAGAAGAGGAAATTTTTATTGTATTTCGTTGTATAATCCCTCAGGATATCTGTGCCAAAGCATTTCGTTGCATTATTGGCCACTCTTTGTCTTAATGCATTGATATCCATCCTATTATAAAGGAGGCAAAGGAAAAAAAAAAAAAAAAAAAAGGAGTGCAAGGCAGCAATAGATGCTAACAGGCTCCAATTGTGTGGATAGGAAAAATGAAATCCTAACCGTGGTTATAGTATGGCTGCTCAACACTAGTCAGGTTAAAATGTAAATGCTAATAGTGTGCAAAAAGTGGAGCGCTACTTAAATTCCTAAGGAGGAGGGTATATATAATAGGAAACCTGACAACCTATTAAGTAAATGATATGCAAATAAGTGAAAAGTATACCCTTTGCCTCTAGAAAAATACACAAATAAAACGTCAATAAAATTACTCATGTAATAAATGCAACAGACTAAATAATAAAGTCCAATAATAGTCTGTGTAGGTCCCTTTGTTCCCGATGTTTTCTGGTGTTACTCCATGATCAAATAAAATATGAAAATGTAAAGAAAAAAAGGGGTAAATTAGTGATACACTATTTCACTACAAAAAGGGAATCCTTTGTACAAATAAGAATATTAATAAATTGACTTTATTTGAATCTTAGCTGGAAGCTAAGTATCAGTGTAAAAAACTTCACATAAATTAAAATTGGAATTAAAACAAACTCCAGATATCTTTAAATGAATAATAGTAGGGCTTCGTTACGGTATGCCTACTAGTTAGTACAGAAAGTGCTGGGTGCAGACCTTATGCTGTTCTCGGCGTCCCGAAATCAGCAGTTCAGATGTTGGTTTGCTGGTAACAGTGAAGGTGAATGCTCCCCAGGCGCTGGCTTTCTGTGATGTGAGTTGTGTCCCTCCAAACGCGTTTCTCCGTTCCAACGGCTTTATCAATGGATGCGGACTTTTCAGGTAAATGCCGCTTTTATAGCGGACTCTGATTTTCATTTAACACTTAATCAAAAACGATGTTTCAAACTTCTGGAATTCCATAACATTCATTAATAATACAATGTGAATAGTCTAACACATATTTTCAAATTCTTATTTGCGATCATGCTCACAATGTTACATTTTTGTTATTATGTGTCGCCATGGTTACTCCCGCTGGATACAAATTCAAACGTAACTGTCTTTCTTTTAACTTTCAATATATGGACATAATTCACAGGGCATTTCTACAATATACAGTCATGTATCGGTACACTTTTTATTGTTAGTGCTTTCTAACCAAGGGAGTAATACCAGTGCACTAAAAATTAAATGTATAAAAATAAATGTATTTAAAAAATAAATGTATTAAAAAATGTATTAAAAAATGGTATTCACAATCCGATGTTTTGCAGTGAGTACTATACAAGTAGGTATAACTCTCTACCAATTGCTAATATTGATTCACAACAATATAGATCCATAAAATATAAAAAAAAAAAAAAAAAAAAAAAAAAAATATAAAAAAAAAAAAAAAAAAAAAATGCTCAACAATAAAATAATAATCATAAAAATAATATGAAAGAAAGAAGTAGTTTACTAGATACAATTACGAATCTATGTTCTCTGATTTAAAGGTGTATACATATTGGAAAGTTGTGTTTTGTCACTGGAATGCAGAATGGGGTTATAAAGTGAGATCACCTATCACATAGGGAATCTAACAGTTTATTAAACTAAAGATCATGGAAAATAGATAGAGCTATGCCATAATTAATGCAAAAGAATAAATTGCATGAGGGGAGATAAGTATGATGTTGTACCTCTTAATTATATATTATTATTGTACTCCTATGAGGCACTATCATTATTATTATGATTCGAGATAAATACTATTATGGATCAGTGAGTGACCGAATTACTATTCTTTAGGAAGTGATAGGTTATTATCTATCGCTATTTATCCTAAAAAATGGCATAATTCAAATTCTGCATTCAAGCCATTTGGTTGTAGTGTATTTAAATTATATATCCATTTCATCTCTTGTATGCCTAGCTGTTTCGTGTAGTCTCCACCTCTCCAGTGTTTCTTTACTTTGCATATGGCTTTAAAGTTCAAAAGGCTCATATCTGCTCCATGGTACTGTGCAAAATGTGCCGATACTGTATGTTGCATAAATTTCTTTTTGATATTTAGCATGTGCTCTCTGACTCTTATATACAACTGTCTTTTTGTTCTGCCCACGTACTGGAGTCCACATGGGCATTCCAGTACGTAGATTAAATTCACACTTTGACACGTAATGAAGTCCTTAATTTTAAATACTTCATTACGATTATTGACTTTTCTGTTAGAGATTTCATGTACTCCTTTTTTTTTTTAATACATTTATTTTTAAATACATTTATTTTTATACATTTAATTTTTAGTGCACTGGTATTACTCCCTTGGTTAGAAAGCACTAACAATAAAAAGTGTACCGATACATGACTGTATATTGTAGAAATGCCCTGTGAATTATGTCCATATATTGAAAGTTAAAAGAAAGACAGTTACGTTTGAATTTGTATCCAGCGGGAGTAACCATGGCGACACATAATAACAAAAATGTAACATTGTGAGCATGATCGCAAATAAGAATTTGAAAATATGTGTTAGACTATTCACATTGTATTATTAATGAATGTTATGGAATTCCAGAAGTTTGAAACATCGTTTTTGATTAAGTGTTAAATGAAAATCAGAGTCCGCTATAAAAGCGGCATTTACCTGAAAAGTCCGCATCCATTGATAAAGCCGTTGGAACGGAGAAACGCGTTTGGAGGGACACAACTCACATCACAGAAAGCCAGCGCCTGGGGAGCATTCACCTTCACTGTTACCAGCAAACCAACATCTGAACTGCTGATTTCGGGACGCCGAGAACAGCATAAGGTCTGCACCCAGCACTTTCTGTACTAACTAGTAGGCATACCGTAACGAAGCCCTACTATTATTCATTTAAAGATATCTGGAGTTTGTTTTAATTCCAATTTTAATTTATGTGAAGTTTTTTACACTGATACTTAGCTTCCAGCTAAGATTCAAATAAAGTCAATTTATTAATATTCTTATTTGTACAAAGGATTCCCTTTTTGTAGTGAAATAGTGTATCACTAATTTACCCCTTTTTTTCTTTACATTTTCATATTTTATTTGATCATGGAGTAACACCAGAAAACATCGGGAACAAAGGGACCTACACAGACTATTATTGGACTTTATTATTTAGTCTGTTGCATTTATTACATGAGTAATTTTATTGACGTTTTATTTGTGTATTTTTCTAGAGGCAAAGGGTATACTTTTCACTTATTTGCATATCATTTACTTAATAGGTTGTCAGGTTTCCTATTATATATACCCTCCTCCTTAGGAATTTAAGTAGCGCTCCACTTTTTGCACACTATTAGCATTTACATTTTAACCTGACTAGTGTTGAGCAGCCATACTATAACCACGGTTAGGATTTCATTTTTCCTATCCACACAATTGGAGCCTGTTAGCATCTATTGCTGCCTTGCACTCCTTTCTCTTTTTTTTTTTTTTTTTTTTTTTCCTTTGCCTCCTTTATAATAGGATGGATATCAATGCATTAAGACAAAGAGTGGCCAATAATGCAACGAAATGCTTTGGCACAGATATCCTGAGGGATTATACAACGAAATACAATAAAAATTTCCTCTTCTTAAAATTAGAAAGGTTATTGAAACAAGAACTTAAAGTAAAATGGGAAGTAGCCACACTACAACAATACATTATTGACAATATCACCCCAAGAGGATTAAGGTTGTTTAAAGAGCCTGCATTTTCAATAGAAGATTCCGAACTAAAAGAAAGATGGTATGAGGCAATGGAAGACTGCTCTTTTGTCTTTTTAGACATTATAATAGAATGCAGAAAAAAACAACTGATAGAATTAGACCAAGAAATTAAGGGAATACAGAGAATCTTGGAGCCCATGTTGGAAGATGATAATTCACAAGAAAAAATTATGAAAATATCGGATAATGTTGACAGATTAGAAGAGGATATCAAGAAAATCAAAAAGAAAAAATTTGTAAGAGACATGGAAGACTATAAGAACGACAGGGTCAGAAACTTCCATAAGAAATATAACACGCAATACAACCATACCCACCATCAGGAGGAAAAGGACACATATGATCAATCGAAAGACAACTATCAAGCAAAAAAGTGGGACTGGAAAACAACAAACAGCCGTAATCCAAAAGATAGAAGACCACCACAAACATCATCACAAGAACAACGTAAAGAAGGAAATCCTAATTTGATACCAATCAATAGGAACAAAAGGATAAGTGAGAAATGGAAGAATCCCAACACGAAAACGAAAGAGGATCAATTTGCAAAAAGAATAACACAATCTACAGGATATACAGGAGTAAAGAGACAGGGAAAGCAGAATGAGGAAGATGAAACTCTTAGAACATCGAACAAAATGGGAAAGCATGTACACAGCAATACAGCACAGGCAAATGGAAAAAGAGTGAAAGAATTAAGGCAAGAGAATACGGTTGAAACAAGAAGATCTGAAAATAATAGTACTACATCCAGAACAGGAAATACTGTGACGACACAAGCAGAGATCCATAATCCCTCCAGAGAGGAGGTTTTTTTAGGCAAGAACACAAGAGAAATCACAACATGGTTTCACCCAGTAACGCCAAAAAGGAGAAAAAGAAAGGACTTAAATCCAGAAGAGATAGAGGAGGAAGAAGAGCAGGAAATAAACAGAAAAAGAAACAAGAAGAACAGCCAATAGGCATCTTCAACCTTGCAGAAATCACGCTATCCCCTTCGCATATCTCAGCATTGAATAAAGGTTTGAAATTCGCTCCAACAGCGCATGTCGACAAATTCAATACCATGATCGACATTAAGAGATTCATTAGGAAAGTCAGCATTAAGAAGCATTTTGCACAAATTCAAGACATACCTAAAAAAGAAGAAACAGTGGATGTCTTCAAACATAGCAATTTGAAACCTACCTCAACTTTCTACCCCTATAACCAAGTCTCAGCTGGAATGGAAATGTTTGAGGAACTTGTCACAGAAGACATAAGAAAGATCAAGAAAAATAACTACCAAAGAAATAATCTTACGAGAAAAGAAATAGAAGCGTTGGAGAACCTATCGAATAACGAAGAGATATGCATTAAACCGGCGGATAAAGGTGGAGGAATCGTGATTATGACTAAAGAAAATTACTTAAAAGAAGCATATAGATTATTAGGAGATGGGGAAACTTATGAAAAGCTACCCAAGGATCCATTGGAAAAGATACAAAGAGCACTGAAAAATATGCTTATACAGGCTGAAGAGGTAGGAATCCTAAAAGCGTCAGAATACAAATTCCTGGATATAAATTTTCCGAAAACTCCAACATTCTACTTCTTACCAAAGATACATAAAAACCTGAGAACACCACCAGGCAGACCTATTATTTCTGGCATTAATTCCATCACTTCAAACTTGTCTCAGTACATTGATCATTTCTTACAACCATATGTATTTGGAGTGAAATCACATCTAAAAGACACAACGCAGATGATTCGGGAACTGGCTTCCGTGGTATGGAAGGAAAATCTCATCCTGGTATCCATGGACGTAACATCACTGTATACCATAATCGAACATGAATTAGGGTGCAATTCAGTTAAGAACACCCTGAGGAGGATTGGAGATCTAGAAGAGTCACAAATCACGTTTATAATCGAAAGCATTGAATTTATACTTAAGAACAATTATTTCCTTTTTGAAGACCAATTTTTCCTACAGAAGAGAGGGACTGCAATGGGGACAAAATTTGCTCCCAGTTTTGCCAATATATTCATGGGCGAATGGGAAAACAATTATATCTGGAACACCCACTCATGGAATAAAAATATCCATAGGTACAAGAGGTATATTGATGACATCTTTCTTGTATGGGAAGGGAGCATAGAAGAACTGGATAAATTTCTTGTATACATCAACAATAATACCTGGGGAGTAGCACTCAATACAATCCACAGCACTACATCTGTGGATTTCCTTGATCTTACCATCTATATTGAGTCAGGTATCCTGAAAACAAGGACACATTTCAAGGAAGTTGATGTCAACAGTTTCATCTTAAAGGAAAGTTGCCATCTTCCAGCATGGCTGAAAAATGTACCATACAATGAATTTAGAAGATTAAGGCGCAATTGTACAGACCAACAAGTATATATAGAACAGGCAGAGAAAATAAAAGAAAATTTTCTGGCTAAAAACTATGATCCTAAGGAAGTAGAATATGACCTACTGAGAGTGAAGGATATAGAACGCAGTAACCTGCTAAGAGAAAAGGAAAGAAATGACAGAGCAACACCACAGCAAACTAACCTTTTTCCACCCATCATTCTGGATTATAGTAAAGAGAATATACAACTTAAAAAGATCCTGATGAAACACTGGCACCTACTAAAAAGAGACAGATCTTTGACTAGTACCATACCCGAAAAACCCAGGATAATATTTAGAGGAGTTAGGAACCTCAAAAATAAATTAACAAATAATCATCTGAAAGGAAACAAGAAGGAAGGAAAAAGAACAAAAAAGGGTTTCTTCTACTGCAATGAGTGTATTGCTTGCAAAACCAGCAGAAACACTACATTGAAAGGAGTACATGAAATCTCTAACAGAAAAGTCAATAATCGTAATGAAGTATTTAAAATTAAGGACTTCATTACGTGTCAAAGTGTGAATTTAATCTACGTACTGGAATGCCCATGTGGACTCCAGTACGTGGGCAGAACAAAAAGACAGTTGTATATAAGAGTCAGAGAGCACATGCTAAATATCAAAAAGAAATTTATGCAACATACAGTATCGGCACATTTTGCACAGTACCATGGAGCAGATATGAGCCTTTTGAACTTTAAAGCCATATGCAAAGTAAAGAAACACTGGAGAGGTGGAGACTACACGAAACAGCTAGGCATACAAGAGATGAAATGGATATATAATTTAAATACACTACAACCAAATGGCTTGAATGCAGAATTTGAATTATGCCATTTTTTAGGATAAATAGCGATAGATAATAACCTATCACTTCCTAAAGAATAGTAATTCGGTCACTCACTGATCCATAATAGTATTTATCTCGAATCATAATAATAATGATAGTGCCTCATAGGAGTACAATAATAATATATAATTAAGAGGTACAACATCATACTTATCTCCCCTCATGCAATTTATTCTTTTGCATTAATTATGGCATAGCTCTATCTATTTTCCATGATCTTTAGTTTAATAAACTGTTAGATTCCCTATGTGATAGGTGATCTCACTTTATAACCCCATTCTGCATTCCAGTGACAAAACACAACTTTCCAATATGTATACACCTTTAAATCAGAGAACATAGATTCGTAATTGTATCTAGTAAACTACTTCTTTCTTTCATATTATTTTTATGATTATTATTTTATTGTTGAGCATTTTTTTTTTTTTTTTTTTTTTTTATATTTTTTTTATTTTTTTTTTTTTTATTTTTTTTTTATATTTTATGGATCTATATTGTTGTGAATCAATATTAGCAATTGGTAGAGAGTTATACCTACTTGTATAGTACTCACTGCAAAACATCGGATTGTGAATACCATTTTTTAATACATTTTTTAATACATTTATTTTTAAATACATTTATTTTTATACATTTAATTTTTAGTGCACTGGTATTACTCCCTTGGTTAGAAAGCACTAACAATAAAAAGTGTACCGATACATGACTGTATATTGTAGAAATGCCCTGTGAATTATGTCCATATATTGAAAGTTAAAAGAAAGACAGTTACGTTTGAATTTGTATCCAGCGGGAGTAACCATGGCGACACATAATAACAAAAATGTAACATTGTGAGCATGATCGCAAATAAGAATTTGAAAATATGTGTTAGACTATTCACATTGTATTATTAATGAATGTTATGGAATTCCAGAAGTTTGAAACATCGTTTTTGATTAAGTGTTAAATGAAAATCAGAGTCCGCTATAAAAGCGGCATTTACCTGAAAAGTCCGCATCCATTGATAAAGCCGTTGGAACGGAGAAACGCGTTTGGAGGGACACAACTCACATCACAGAAAGCCAGCGCCTGGGGAGCATTCACCTTCACTGTTACCAGCAAACCAACATCTGAACTGCTGATTTCGGGACGCCGAGAACAGCATAAGGTCTGCACCCAGCACTTTCTGTACTAACTAGTAGGCATACCGTAACGAAGCCCTACTATTATTCATTTAAAGATATCTGGAGTTTGTTTTAATTCCAATTTTAATTTATGTGAAGTTTTTTACACTGATACTTAGCTTCCAGCTAAGATTCAAATAAAGTCAATTTATTAATATTCTTATTTGTACAAAGGATTCCCTTTTTGTAGTGAAATAGTGTATCACTAATTTACCCCTTTTTTTCTTTACATTTTCATATTTTATTTGATCATGGAGTAACACCAGAAAACATCGGGAACAAAGGGACCTACACAGACTATTATTGGACTTTATTATTTAGTCTGTTGCATTTATTACATGAGTAATTTTATTGACGTTTTATTTGTGTATTTTTCTAGAGGCAAAGGGTATACTTTTCACTTATTTGCATATCATTTACTTAATAGGTTGTCAGGTTTCCTATTATATATACCCTCCTCCTTAGGAATTTAAGTAGCGCTCCACTTTTTGCACACTATTAGCACTTACTTTCTTCATAGCTTGCTTTCCCACACATATAATCAAATTTACAAAAAAATACAATATTATACATAAAACAACACCCACTACTACCCATTGCATTACTTTAAACCCTAAATTACCCAACCACCCAAAAGGTCCACTATCCGGTGGATTCTGGAGCTTCTTCCTGGTATCATTTATCTTTGAAATATCATGTGTTATTGCGCCAGAGTTATTGACAATATATGAGCAGCACTCTGTCCCTACCAACGCACAAACGCCTCCTTTGGCGGCCAAGACATAATCTAATGCCAGTCTATTTTGCAACACCACTGCTCTCATTTGTACCTGCTCTTGGGATAGTTTGTTAATAGCATCCACGGTTGCATCTAAAGCTTCATCCACTAGCTTTTTTAAAGCTTCTATTCGAGTTAATGACCAATATACTCCCCAACCGGGAAATACAATTCCAGAATTAGCTTCATGTTCTCCGATAAATGAACTCCACCGTTTATTTCTAATAATGCCTTCTGGAAAGCTATTTCTATGCCTTATGGCGGGGATGATTGATCCAATGTAACATTCTCCTTCCCATTGACTAGGTAACCATCTATAGGCCCAATTACCACACAGAAAATACACACCTCTGGGAAGGACACTGTAACTATTATCTGGGGCCCCACTAAAACAAGTGTCCAGGAGTATAGAAATAAAGGGAAAGCTCAGTCTTTTTATTGCACCATGAGAGGTCATACTTATTACTCTCACCACTGGGCTGGCGTCTTTGACAGTCATTGCCCAATGTTGTTCATTACCATAGCCCTTTACCCAGGCAGATGTACAGTTAGAATATCCCATTTTAGTGGCATTGCCTCCGTTGTTATGTGAACTGATACAAATAGCACCTTCCTGGGGGCGGTTTATAATATGCAATCTGTCCAATGATTGTGGCTTTCCTTCTTCTCGGTACCAGCCGAATCCTGTATTATTATATTGTTTTAACTCCTCCAATGTCCATGGAACACCAACATATGGGTAACTGCTCTCCTCGCTGAATGATATGGCCCCACAAATCCAGCAATCCGTGCTGTTTGACACTCTCGAATAACTTGCTAATAGATTCAGGTATGAGTTGGAGGACCAGGGATCCGACTTGTCTATATAGGCACCAATCTGTTGGAAGGAAAGAAAATAGGGTGAGTACCTCCACTTAGTAATACAACTTTAGTGTCACCAGGTCCATTGGACAGTATTTCTCCCTTCTGTTTGACCTGCTCACCTGCTCGTGGTAGCACCCATACTTTGGAACCTGTCTGTAAGGTATTGCTTTCCTCCCATGTCACTAATACTTTCCGTGGGATCCAAATGGATACCACGCCTAATACAGTGTGTGAGAAAATCTGGCCTGGACACCCCCTGGTCAATGGGATTTCCCACAAATCTGATAACACATTTACCATCCCTGTGGTCAACCATTTATCATCTCTTAGCTCCTCTGTTAGGGCGAAGGTCACTTCAGTCCCTTCTGGTAATATCCCACCCATGGGAAGTATGTATGTCATCCATTCATCACCCTGTACAATCTCAACTAGGTTCTGGCTGACCACTTTAAATTTGTTCTTCCCCACCTGTTGGGGGAAAGATCCCTTAAACCTTAATCGAACTGACACAGTTGGTGTCCCTACCTGTCCAGTCAATCTTTCATATGGTGAAAACTGTCCTATTGGTCTACTATTTAGTATCATAACTGCCTGCGTGATCACCCGGTCCCACCCCCTCAATGTCCTACTTGGGGATAGCTTCCGAATCTGTTCTTTTAAAAGCCCATTGCACCTTTCAATCAACCCCGAAGCTTGAGGATGATAGGGGATGTGGAAGATCCACTTAATCCCTGAGTCATTTGCCCACTGCTGTACGAGCTGTCCAGTGAAGTGGGTTCCATTGTCTGTCTGAATCTCAGATGGCAGTCCATAAGCAATCACAAGAGTCTGTAGCATCTGAAGTGTTGAGGCCTGGTTTGCATGTTTGCAGGGTAATACTTTCAGAATTCCGGAAAAGGTGTCTACAGCAGTACAACAATACATCAGCCCCCCTCTTCCTTTAGGCATGGGACCAATGTAGTCCATCTGCCAGATCTGTCCTGCTATTGTTCCTTTATTTAAATGTCCACGGGCTTGCTTCGTGAGGGGCCATTTCTTCACCTCGTTGCAGGTCTCGCATACTTCTTGAGCTTGGACAATCATCTGGAGAGTTATTGGTAGTCCTCGGGCTCGCGCCCACTCTAGCGTAGCTGCTTTTCCTCTATGACCCGCGGTCTCATGGGCCCAGTCTGCCATTCTAAGTAATACTGGATCAACAGGTTCTGGTGTTATTTTTGCTTCTCGTATTCGGGTCAATTCATCGGCTATCTTATTCGCGTTCTCTTCTCCAGTACTGTCTTTCACATGGGCATTAACATGTCCGAGGTGTATTAATCTTGATTGGGCTGTTTTCCATATATTTTCCCATAAATCTTCTCCTCCCCATACTGTCTTGCCATGTATTTGCCACCTGTTGTTTCTCCATGTAGGCATCCATGTAACACAAGCCTTGTACACAGCCCAGCTATCTGTATAGATGTAGAGCTCTGGATCTGTGGTTTCTTCCATCAGTATGACTATGGCAGTCAATTCAGCATATTGACTAGATCCTCCTATTCCCTTCTCTTGAATCACAATTTGTTGCTGAGGGTTGTAAGCTACTGCAGTCCAATGTCGTCCTTTGTGGGTCATGATTGCAGACCCATCTGTGAACCATGCGTTTTTCTTTTGTTCTTCACCCAGTTCTCCAAATGAAGGAGCTGTCTTGATGGGTGAGGGCTGTAAAATTGGGACTTCTTGTACATTGGGATGTGAAAGTGTATCATATGTCACTAACCCAGTAAGGAGTTTGGTCAGTTCCTTCACTTCACCTGCTTGGATCCCTCCTCTTTCCTGCAGGTACCACTTCCATTTTAATAATGTCTGACTTTGTGCCACTGTTGTCTTTGCAGATAATCCTTCATCTCGTACCCATCCTGCTATTGGTAAATCTGTTTTCACTGATACTATGCTTTTCTCAGTCATTGTCTCCACATGCTGCAGTGCGAGGTATGCTGCCAGAAGATTCTTCTCCAAAGGTGTGTACCTTTGCTGAGCCCCAGTCAATTGCTTGGACCAAAACCCAATTGGTACTGCCCGCTTGCCTTTGTCTTCACTCGGTTGCCATAGTCCCCATGATGCTACGTTGTCGTTCACCATCACATCCAATATGAACGGAGCTCCAATTTGAATCGGGCCCAAGCCCTGATGCTGTAATACTGCTTCCTTTGCTGCTTGGAATGCTGTAGCTTGATCAATTCCCCATACAAATGCTGATTTCTTTCTGGTAACATTGTATATGGGGCGTAGCAGCAATCCTAGATGCGGTATAAATGCTCTCCAGTAACCAACTGCACCTAAAAACTTTTGGGCTTCTGTTAGCGTCTTAGGTTCTGGAGAATTCTGGATAGTATCCAGCACAGGCTGAGGTATCTTCCGAACAGGCCCGGACCACATCATTCCTAGGAATTTAACTTCTTGGGTTGGACCTTGAATTTTGTCTTTATTTATTGCCCATCCCCGTCCAGTCATGTAATTCACTAGAACAGGTAATGCTTCTTTCACTTCCTCTTTAGATCCAGAGATCATGATGTCATCAATGTAGTGAAATACTGGAAGATGTAGAGTGAGGTGGCTTAAATCCCGTGCAACTAGTCCATGGCAAATCGTAGGTGAGTGTATATATCCCTGGGGCACAACTTGGAAGGTATATTGGCGTCCTTCCCAAGTGAAAGCAAATTGATCTTGCGACTCAGGTGCAATAGGAATTGAAAAGAACGCATTAGCTAAATCTATTACCGCATGCCACTCCCCGGCCTGTTTGGCAATGTTTCCCACAATGGTTATAATATCAGGGACAGCAGCACTCAATGGTGGTGCTACCTTGTTGAGTCCCCGGTAATCCACCGTCATTCGCCATGAACCATCCATCTTCTTTACAGGGAATACTGGAGCATTGAACGGACTGACAGCTGGACGAATTACACCTGACTGTAAAAGCTTGTCGATAGTCTCACTAATTTCTTGACATCCTCCGGGCAAACGGTATTGCTTCAGTCTTACCGGGTTGCATGGAGGAGGAACAATGACAGGTGTCCAATTTGCATTCCCTCGCACAATGTCTTTTACTGGTCTGAGATAGTATGGCTTATGAGGGAATCCAAACGTGAACACCCCCCACTGTGTCTCAATACTCTGCCCTAGTAACACATCTATTCCCAAGATATTGTCTGGCAATTCTGAAATCAAAACTTTAGCACTGAATCTTGGTCCTTTGTTAATTGACATAGCCACAACAGTTTGTACTGCTTTGGTAATTCTACCTCCTAAACCTTCTATTCTCACACAGGGTCCTGATAGCCTTGATGGATTACCATGCAGTACTGTGACTTCTGCTCCTGTGTCAACTAAAGCTAAAATCTTTGTTGGTCCTGGTCTTGTCCCCCACCACACAGTCAAAGGTACATAAGGGCGTCGGTCCCCGGCGGTTAAAGGGGAAACATGTACCGCCGGAGGCCCACCATTCTGTCATTGTACTACAGCACTGTCCCAATCCATCAAATCATGTGTCATCAGATCTTTTACAGGATACAAGGATCTGACTTTACCATCACTCTCTGGCAGTGCTTGTTTCTCACTAGATGTAGTATGAGAGTAAGTCCTAGCACGATATTCTGTTGGAAACAGTGAGGACATATGTGGGTATGAATGTGGGGGGGTGTTATCTTGGGCTTGAAGTGAGGGTGGGGGCACAGCATAAGGAGCACAATGTTGGAATAGAGGTATGGACAGAGGAGGTGTGTCTGTAGGCATGAGAGGAGTGTTTTTTAAATAACTAGGGGGAGGAGACTTTGGGACAAATGGGGCAGAGGGCATGGTATTGTCTGCCTGATCCTTGCATGCCAAATGCACCTGTACCTTTTTATTAGACTCTTTTTTTAGTTCTAACCATTTTTCAAACATGGCAGGTGTTGAAATTCCATTAATTTGTTCTCTAGGTACACCAGCCTCAATCAAATCATTCCACATTTGAAAACGATTAACTCTCAGCCTTGTTTTATTCCTAAACTTTCCCTGATTTTTTCCCTCTATTGGTTCCACCATCTCCTCCCTTGTCCTGTTAGCGGCAAAAACACCTTTCCTAGGGTTAGATTCTGACTCTAATTCCCCAATTTCAGCTAAATAAGTGGTGAGCTGATGTACCTTTACATTATTCCCCAAACTGCCCAGCAAAGACAATAAAGATGCCTTCATTTCCTGGGGTGCACTTTTTAAAAACCGAGACCGCATGCTGGCTGTGAATTCCTCCATGTCTGGACCTTCCCAGTTATCCTTGTTTAATCCCACCACACAACCCATAACTCTAATGCGGGTAATAGCATCCCTCGGTTTTGACCAGGGTAAAATGGGCTCAATGTCATTGCTAGATGGGAAGGCCACAATTATGGCATGCCGCACCATATCAAATAATGAAAAATTACCTCCAATCTCCCTCACCCTCCGTAATACCTGCATGAGCTGTGGATGCAGCGTCAGCTGCCCCATACATAATGCTTCCCTTGCATTCAACTGCACACTGTCAGCTCCTCCATCCCACATGCGCAATAACCATTCTCCCACATTTTCACCAACTTCATGCTTATACACCTTTGCCAGCTCCATGAGCTCTGTTTGTGTGTAACTTTTTACCACTTCATTCATCTCTTCATGTACACCATTTCTCAAACCATGCGCTCTATCTTGTAGTCTCCTTTTCCGCTGCTGTGTAATGATAGGACGGGCTTGTCGCCTGTCCACATCATTATCATCATCAGAAAAGGATACATACTCATCATCAGATGACTGTAGCGGTGCTTCAGGATCCCATATGGGGTTTGCAACCATTGCTCGCACTTTACTTACAGGCACTGGCTTTTTTCCTTTCTGTGACCTCCTGCGGTTAATCTTGCTTACCACTAAAGTAGTACACTTTTCTTCTAGGGCAGCCACCTGGCATGCATTACTACGCATACATTCTTTAGTCATAACTAATAAATCTTTTACATCCTGCAACTCTTTCTCGAGCGCTTTATTTCTTTGCACCTCGCGGCTAAGGGCCTGCACAACTATCCACCCTGTGGTGGCAGCGGCTTTCCGCACTTTTTTGGAGTATACTCCCAGGTCTAACCGTAATGCTTGAACACCAAGTTCAGTACCAGCATCAGGATAGACAGGAGCTGCATACTTGATCAGCTCCTCAGCAATGGGTTTCCAGTTTTCTAAACTGGCCCACAATGGAATTGTCCCATACTTAGACGCCTCCTTCCCTCCTGCTCTATTACTTTTTTTAAACAGAGTAAGCATCTTTACTCTCAGGGGGAACACAAAAATGCAAATATACCAATCAAAGACAATGCTTGTTAACTATATCTCTTTTCACTGTGCAACGTGACTGTGCTATAGGCTTATTCAATCTATACACACATTCAAATATTCTATATTTAGTGATTGTGCAGTATCCTGTTCACAGCGCCAGTTGTAATGGTAAATTAAGTAATTTCTTTATATTTATGAAGTTCTGAATTTCATAAATATGAAATAATACCACAAATAAAATAATAAAAGGTATACTGGTCAATCACATAAATATTAGTGAATATCTTGAATGAACAGACAAGAGGCAAAGTTTTGATGAAAGTATAAACAAAACTTTACTGGGAATACAATTATCAAGCACACAAAAAAACAAATACTTTTAAAAAAAAACACACACTGCTATAAACAATACATTCAGGTAAGAAATCTACTTAGCTCTATTCATGGAGATTCAGCAGCTTACACAGGATAATTGAATCAGCATAACACACAGAACAATGAGGTGAGTTCCTTGCCACATGTTAAATGGATTTACATGGGCACCTCTAAAGACACCTGGCTTCTTCCGACCCAGTCATGAAACTGCTCTCAGGTTTCTGGTAACCCCTTGAATAACCTCCCATCTAGTATCCGCCCACAGAGGTAACATAACCAATACCTAATGGTCATCTCTAGGAGGCGGATACTACATGTGGTCATTTGTGAAAGGAAGTGACTTAAGAATTCTCAATACCTTCCTAAAGCACATGTCTCATTGACTATGCGGCAGCCATCTTTATTCACTCGACGTCACAGTGCTCACTAGGCCACCTATAGGTCACTTCCTCCCTAAAGCACATGTCTCATTGACTATGCGGCAGCCATCTTTATTCACTCAACGTCACAGTGCTCACTACACCCCCTATAGGTA
The DNA here is from genome assembly GCF_036172605.1 of Pelobates fuscus. Lineage (NCBI taxonomy): Eukaryota > Metazoa > Chordata > Amphibia > Anura > Pelobatidae > Pelobates > Pelobates fuscus. The sequence continues at coordinate 221,236,204 of NC_086318.1, read as the reverse complement.
TCATACGTTATTGCACATGAATGGGAACACAATAATAGAACATTTATCATTGCCCATAACCAATACAAGGACTGAGGGAGAGCATCCAATCATCCCATACCTCCCTGCAGCCCCTCTCCCACCCCATCTGACTTTGTCTCACCCAACTCCTTCACTCTTCACTTCTCTCCCCATAATCATACTGCCACAATACACAATACACCCGAGAACCCCCACACAACTTCATAGTAGGGCGACGAATAGCGATACGGAAGGGGAAGGCACCCACTTCCACGGTAAACATGTAATTACGAGACAGTAGAAAGGAACGGAAACCCCTGCAAATATAAGGACTGGGACACGAAACTTGGGAGTCTAAGAATTAGACACAACACTGTACATACTTGGTCACAACAAAAACACATGACAACTTCCCATACAGCAACAGCAACCCCTAATATGACACATACTTTCAATGACAAGCCTATGCCCCACTCCAAGTGAACTGAACACAACAAGGGGAAGATGGACAGATTAGCAACTTCGAGCACACACTATCTCACACATACACACCTCACACATGAACAAGCTCGGATAGAACTACAGATAACACCAGACGCAAGCATTGAGGTGGAAGCAGATAACAATCATACTCGCACAACAAATCAGAACAATATACCCCACATGGAGTAACAACACACCCACAGTTGGTTACCCTATTTTTTAGTATAGCCCATAGAATACGTGATAAAAAATTGTTATGTTTTATTATTGAGGACCTGCGAGTCCACTATGCGCAGCATCTGTGTATTAGCAGCACTCGGCCACATTGGAAACTTGTGGGTCTAACTGCTTGGGTGCTCAATAACTCTATACAAGGGCCACTAGGGAAAACACAACACACCCAGATGACAAACACAATCACACACCATACTAGGGGCACTACACCCTGCAAAAGGTACTAAACACCTGCAGATGCATAGTATATCCCTAATGAAAGTTTATGGATCCGATACGAACATGTCATACTCTGACCTGGAGGACCTGCGAGTCCTACATAAGCAACACTAAAGTAACAACAGTCACAGCCTTCTTGGAGACCTGCGCGTCTCACTGTTTGATTGCTTAAATGTTCTATATATGTGATGTCTCGGAAAAATTCCTTACAAATTTATTTATGTCAAGGTAAGCTTGAAAAGGTTTGTAAACATTTTTTGGGTGCAAATTTTGATCCTGACCTGTTTTTTTAATATGGCATGGATCCGAAGGTTGTCTTTATTTTTAGATCATTTAAATTCAAATGACAGAGGCATAATTTTAACTCATGGATACAGTAAACGCAATTAAAAACTTTTTAGATCTCCACATTTTTATTAAAGATGGTAATATTAATACTAGAACCTTTTTTTGTGTACAAACATAGTGATAAATCAAACTAGCTGCCACTATGCTCCTTGGCTTGAAAGCGCTCACAAAAGCCAATTTTTATGGTTAAAAAGAAATTGCTCCAAGCCAGAGGATTTTGAACAAACTACAGTCTTAAAAAATAATTTTTGGAAAAACTTTATTCAGAAGAAAAACTAGATAATGTTATTAAAAAAAGTCAAAGCAAAAGAAAGAAACAACCTTCTAAGATACAAAGAAAAAAACAAAACTGCACCTTCTGTTCCAATCATATCTGACTTTAATAACAAAAGTAAAGAAAATAATAATTAATAAGCACTGGTACATTTTAGAACAAGATAACATTTTAAAACAAATTCCTCCCACCAAGCCAAATATTATATTTAGAGGTGCCCCCAATTTTAAAAATATTTTCACACAATTTTTTACTAAGAATAATACATCTAAGTCTTCTACGTTATCAAATGCCAAAGGTTTTTTTTTTTGTTTTTTTTTTAATTCTTTATTTTTGCAGTGCATATGAGGATAACAGACAGGCATGTGGTACCCCAAAGGCAGTCCACTTGCGTAGTTCAAAAACATAGATAACATTGGGGTATAAAGGAACATTGCACAATTTTATATTTTTTAAAGACAAGAGGATCAAGTTTGGAGCATGTTAGTTAGGTGAATATAGAAGACACGAGTGTATATGTAGTGAACACGTTAATCAAACTGGTCAGACTAAAAACAGCTAGCTATGCCATATGACGATATAAAACAGTGAGGAGACAGCGTCGGCACCGCTTAAGATGTAAAATACATGAATGATAGTCGCCCATTCCAGGCTTAAGTTGCATTATACAAAGCGTGGGCTCTATAATATGAATAAGCTGGTGGCCCTGTTGTCTAAATTGCATGCTGTGGAAACATCTCCAGATTCTGTTTGCAGTGTCGAGTGTCATCCCATAAGTAGCTAGGCTAGAGTGCTATTTCACTAAGAAGAGGTTGCCTAAAACAATGTTAAGCAGTCGCGTTAAAGGGCCATTCCGACAGGTTCTAATTGCTCAATTAGGTTCAGTCATGCTTAATAAGAATTAATCAATCCTCTTCCATTGTAACAATTATTTAGGTTGCCATCAGGGAACATAGACTAGGGCACAAGTTACATGTCGTAAGTGTCAAAGTAACAGCAGGTGAGATAAAATGATTGGTGCTTGACAGTTTAGTTATGGTAGCGTAATTGTAATATAGGAACAGTGACTTAGCTTAAAATAACACATGCTGGTACAGTATATACATCGTGCAAGACAACTATAGCTTTTGAGTAAATAGTAATCATGAACAGGTAAGTCGCTTCAATGCTTATATCACCCCAGCCGACCGGGATCACCATTGCTGCCTCTGCGGGTGGCCGTCTTCCTGGCGGTCCAGAGACCCCACACTCAGCGAGTGTCCCACTAGCTTTAGGAATCTGCTCTGCCTTATGTGTTTGCTGAAAGGTGAATGTCCATCGGGGCCGGCATCAGGACCCAGTCCCCCCATGCTGCATTGTGGAGTGTTCGCTGGTTCCCATAGGACTGCAGCAGTGCTGTAGTGTGCTCATCTCTCCCGACATACAGCCCGTCGGCGTCAGCCATGGAGGGGAGCCCGGCATGAGGTTTTCGGTTCCCGGGTGAGTCTGCCTCAGGCGTGTGGGGTGAGAGGTCGGCTTGTCTTCTTGTCGTTGACACGGTCAGTCTGTTCAGGCGGCGGTAGTCAGTGTGCGGGTTACCTCCTACTCCCCTGTGCCGCCGTTGCTGTCGTAGGTTGAAGTGGCTGCAGGGGTAAGTGGTCTCACTCCTCGGCTTAGCCGTGTCTGAAAGCTGGAGCCGCCTTATCAGCCTTGGGCGCCAGTGTTAGGTGTTAGTGCTTACTTCGCCGCTTGCGCACATGGCGCCCGCCATCTTGGGCCCAGCGGTCAGACCTCCCAGCTTCGGCCGCGGCATCCCGATCAAGGCCTTAGGGTGAGGACCGGGATCACCCCCCCGGTCCATAGGGGGGGGAACGGGGCCGAGTCCGCCCAGCATCGTGCTCCAGATTGGGTGCTGTGTGGCAGGCCAGTGGGGCAGCGGCCGTCCGCCCCACTCACCACCGGAGTAGGCCTCAGGCAAATCCACGAGGAGTTCTCCTCCAGGGGACTGTAGCTCGGTGAGCCAGCCTCTCCCTGGATCCAGCAGTCCCTCTGCTTTAGGCTTCGTAGCCGTCGGTCAGTTTTTCGGTGTAAAGGCATAGTTTTAATCGTTAATATGTGCGGTGTTGCAGGAGCTCTGCTTGCCTGCGACCGACCAGCTCGGCGGCCCGGCCCCGCCCCCCGCCAAAGGTTTTTTTTAAATGCAGAAAGTGCATTGTACGTAAAACTACCCAGGGACTGGTGCAAAATAAAATCACTAACTTTACTAAAAAACATTACTAAAAAAACCTATAAGATAAATGATTTTATTACATACAATTCTAGTAATGTTATTTATCAATTGGAGTGCCCATGTGGCCTCCAATATGTAGGGATGACCTCTAGAAGTCTAAAAATGCAAATATCAGAACATTGCCGAAACATAACAAAAGGATACTTAAATCACATTGTATCAAAACATTTTTTAAAACATCAAAAAAATCCAGGATGATTAAAATTTACTGGCATACAAAAATGTACTATGCCATGGCGTGGAGGTGATATGAAAAAAATTCTGGGAAAGAATGAGATGCAGTGGGTTTTTAACTTGAAAACTTTGGTACCAGAAGGTTTAAATGCTGATTTTGATCTTTTCAACTTTCTATAGAATATGTTTTTAATTGTCACTGTTTAGCTGATTTGCCTAAAGGCTGTGTTTCTTTTTTATTCATTTTCTTTTAATTTGTATATCTCTTGTCTAAAATTGCTAATTTTATACTTGTTAATACTAACCCCTCCCCTAATATGTCATATCGTTCATTCCTAAACCCTCATTTTTAATATCTAATTATGCAGGCTACACTGCCACACACAATATATTGCTTAGACCTAATAAAGTTACAACTTAAGAAAAAGGGGGAAAAAAAACATACTGCCACACACCTAATAAAGTTACTATTTAAAAAAAAGAGAGAGAATTTTTTTATTTATATTTTTATTAGCCATAGTCATGCTATTGTGGTCATGTGATTAATGATGTAATTTTGACGCCAAAATTAAGTGTTTTAAAGCCTATATAAACCCAGTTATGCCAGGTATCTGTTTTTACCACTTGAGAAAGTCCTTAGGGGAGAAACACGTTGTGTTTTTTTTTTTTTTTTTTAATTCTTTATTTTTGTTGTGCGTTAGCTTATAACATTCGCATGTGAGGTACCCCAAAGGCAAACCTCCAGCGCATTTAAACAGTTAGACACAGAGGTACATGTTAGAACAAGCACATTTTTTTTTGTTTAGGCTATAAACAGTATGGATTTACGCTTCTAAGGTATTGTTATGATAAAACATAAACTTGTTAACGTTAGCACATTGACTTTAATGTAAGTTGCTTTGTACGCAGGCTTGGTTAGTGCGTGTGGTAGTCTAGTATCGACTTAGGTAATGCATGTATTCAATGCTAGATAAGAAATCAGGCTAGTGTGGTTACGCTTTGTATTGGTCATACTTAGTGGAGGCATATAGGCATCTCTCCTAAGGTTGTCAGGTGTTTGTACCCTAGCATTTAATAATCGTTGTGTGTCTATAGCATTGTTTAGTGGGACTACGCTTAGATATCAGTGTATTATATACATGCTAAACCATTGCGTTTGTGAGTAAGACACGAGTAACTACACAGGCTTAATAGGGTAGAAGGTATGCAATATATGTACTTCGCTATTCTGGTCTAGGCTATGATGTAGCAGAGAACAGTAAACAACGGCTATATCTTGTTTCCAAAGTGGGGTAACATCATTACACAGTCCAGGGTGTCGTGGGGCATTAAGAGTTTGTCAAGTAGGCATATCGATGCTGGACTATGAGAGCGAGAGTCACTGGATCTTTAAGCAGGTGAGTGCGGTGGCGCTCTCTTGCGCAAGTCGGCCAACAGGTGAGTTACCAGCCAGTTTGCACATAGTAAGAGAGAAAAAAAATAACAAAATTAAAAAAATAAAAGCACAAAAATCATCAACATACGTGGCAGGTCAAAATGTTTGTTAGTTTCATAGTCCATACGGGACCGGGTGTCCACAGCCGCGGATCGGTAAGTCCATGGTACGCATGGTGAAACTGCCCTGCTACACAAGTGAACAGTCAGCCTATGCCTCGGTTCGTGAAGCTTAGTGTGGGCAGGTGTGGATTCCGGGTGGTGCTGTCTCCGTGGGTTTTGGCGTGTACTTGCTTCTTTGTTGGGATTGCAGTCAGGTTGTGTGATGTCTCCAGCATGGATGGTTGTGCAAGCCGGCTTCCCTTTTTATCAACGCGTGCGTTGTGTGACCCGTACTTTTGAAGTGGAGGGTGCCGCTTGGAGTATCCGTTGGAGCTCTGATGAGCTAGTTTCACCGTGGGTGTCTGCGGTGCAGTCTGCTGGGGTGGGTTCACATCCGCGGTGTGCGGTATGCAGTCTTGCGGGCGGGTTCGGTATTGCGGGGTGCGTAGACCTGTCCACCTTCGGGTACCCTTGCGGCGAGCCTGCTGGGGCCTGCCTTTCCCGCTTTTCCCCCTCTCGGAGGTGTGACCGAGGTCTCTTTGCATGCCGGGACTCCCATGGGCCGTAGTGGGTGTGTGTCTCCCAGATGCAGTGGCTTGTTGCAGGTATGTTACCTGTTTTTTGGTCCCGGTCGTGGGGTGTCCAGGGTGTACTTCCCTGGCTGGTTGTCGTGCCATAGGTGGTCTGGACTTCTTCCCAGTGTTTGGTGGCTGAGGTAGCCGGTGCTTGTGTGCTAGTTTGGCCCAGAACTGCTCCTACATGGCTTCGAACCTTGCGTTGGAGGCCGCCTCCCAGTCGCTGGGAGTGTGTTGTTGTGCTTGTTCCATTCCCCGCTCTTGTGCCTGTGGAGCAGCCGTCTCCTCGTGGCTCAGTCGTAAGTAGGCAGCAGGCCTCGATATATTCAGTCGGCAGCGCCGGTGGTCGGAAGAGGTACCGTTCTGTGCAGCAGCCCCTCCCGGTTGTGAAACTCTTGGTCTGCAGCTTGTGGTTAGTGGTAGCTGGGTGTAATTCACCATAATTTGTCCCCAGACCCGGGAGCTCTCTCCTAACACGTCTGGGCTGCTTGGTTGCTTGGCTCCGCCCCCCCCCCTCCTCCCCCCCCCACGTTGTAGTTTTTATGCTGTTGTTAAAATAAAGTATTTTGGCTACCTCACTGCCTGCGTTTTAGCCATATATTTTTAGAACTTATTAGTATTTATTTTTATACTTTTACCTGACATCTGGTCCCATCACCTACCGTGGACAACCAACCAAAGAAAATCCTTGGTGGGGATTATACCACCCAGGCTTGATACATTGAGCGGTTAGTCTGCTCACTCTATTGTAAGTATATTTATATTTACCTTATTGATACGTACCTATCTATATAGAGAGCACTGTTGGCTGCTTTATTTGTCATTCCATATGATCTACCTCATCGTTATCCAGTTGTGATTTACCATCATTCTACTGTGTACCAAAACCAGAGGGATATCCTGCAAGTGGGAATTGTATACCACTGCATGCTGTTTTACCTAGAGCTGGTTATAGCTCTACCATATGTGAGTTGACATCTTATCTAAGTGTCGTTTGTCCTACCATGTACTACCATATTGCACTATTAGTTTGCATCTGTTTTTGCTTCTTTTTCATAGTCTGCTATTAAGCTAAGCTACCAAGAAAGTCCCATACCAGGACTAGAAGATCTATTGCCACCTTTGAGACTGTGCCGTACTATTTGGTATTTTTTATTCTTTTAAGTTTTATTGTGGACTCTTTTTATATCCAGTGGATTTTTTTATTGCTCTTATTGATTTTATTGTTCTTATTATTATATACTATTGTGTTTGTAGTATTTTTCTTGGTGCTACCTGTATATTGTTGTTTGACTTAATAGGAGAAGAAGTGTCCATTCAAACTGGGTTTGCGCCATTCTCCTGATGGGTCTGCACGAAGGAGCGCTGATTGGTTACTGCGAAGCGCAGGCGACCAATCAGAGAGGGAGCACCCTTTTCAAACTGGGTTTTGCGCCCTTTCTCCTGGGCAAAACCCCTCTCCTCCCTGAGCACTCATTGGTGCGAATTGGTTTCGCACCTTTCAGCTGATTGGTTTTTGCTTGGTTTAGGCACGAAGTTTGAATTTGCCAGGATAAACCAAGCAACCCTCTGGAACTACTCAGAGCCTCGAGCCCAGACTTTGTACGATGGTTTCTCAGGCTCTGTACATCCGATTGCCCCGCTATTTGCAGGGATCTTAGCTGGGTGATGTATGTTTTATATGTGTGAACGCTTCCCTTCATGGGGCGCAGAGCTCCTAAGTTTCCCCCCCCTGTACGTGAAATGTTTTAATGTGTGTAACTGTGTGTGCTGTTGGTATCTTCCAGAGCGGGAGATGGCTATTTGTAACCCAGCCCCCTCCATGCCTGGGACTGAGTGAAGTGTATTGAGTCCTTAATTGGGGTTATACACTACACTACACATATGTATACTAATTTCCTCTTTATTTTTCTTTGGTTTTTTTTCTCCACATGAGTATATATTAAAATCCTACTTGTTGTTCCTATTTAGGAACTGCGGTTGATTGGTACGATGTGGGGGGAAGTGACGTGTCGTGAAGGATCGTGACGTCACTTCACCCACAAACTGACGCCCATGAACTGATGATAAATACATGAGACCGGCGGGCTGGTAAGTGACATGCTATGAGTGTTATACATGCCATAAACAGCCGCTGAATAGCACATATGTGTAGTGTATAACCCCAATTAAGTAGTAAACCTCGCCATTGGATGGGAATATCACGCGTGACCGGAACGATCCCAGCACCACCATATAAAAGACAGCACAGAAGTTTGCTGGAAACATCTAACTGAGGAAGTTTATTTCTAAGCGAAACGTGTTTTGGCAAAAGGAACTGCACTTATTGGACTATACACAATGTTTGTTTTTACTTTTATATTTGCCTATTTGTTTTTAGAATTTTTATTATCAATAAATCTTCGTTGGATTCATCCGGTGTTCAGACCTGATCCTGTTTGACTTCTGGGGTAGTGTCACCCCATATCTTCACACCTTGCTTTCCTACCTCAGAGTCAGGCTTATCAGGCTCTGAACAAGGTGAGCTTAACATCTTCCCATATATGCTAAGTCACTGTTGTTTGAAACTCTCTGCACTACTGTATGCTTTCTATTTCCTTTTATGTCTGGAGAACATTCACCTAAATCTACCAGAGGTATGATGCTGCCTTAAGAGCATAAAGTTCCTCCTGTTACCATACAGGCTCTAGTCTAGGGCTCAAGTCATGCAGAACCGCGTTCCTGTACTTTTTTTAGAGCAGGAACGCCATTCCTGCTGTTCCTGCAGGCACTCATGGGGCGGCAATTTATGTCATGGGGGGACCCAACAGGTGGCCGGTTGGCTACCTGATGGACCCCCCCTTACGGGCGCCTGTCTCCATATCAGACACGGCGAGGGAGCCATGTCTGATATGGACGTCATATTCCAGCTCCCGGCATCAGTAGACAGCCCGCGCAGCGAGAGGGAGCAGAGAGAACACAGCTCCCTAGCCACGTCTGATATGGAGACAGGCGCCCGTCCCACTTAACCCCAGGGACAGGTCCACGCCAGCTCTCCAGGTAGGGAGGCTGGGTGGACATTTTTTTAATAAAATAATAATAATAATTTGTGAGTATATGTGTCTGTGTCTGTGTATGTGTGAGTGTATGTGTGTGTCTGTGAGTGTGGGTGTGTTAGTGTGTGTCTCTTAGTGTGTGTATCTTAGTGTGTGTCTCTTAGTGTGTGTGTCTGTCTCTTAGTGTCTGTCTGTTAGTGTGCGTCTGTTAGTGTGCGTCTGTGTCTGTTAGTGTCTGTCTCTTAGTGTCTGTCTCTTAGTGTTAGTGTGTGTCTGTTAGTGTCTGTCTCTTAGTGTCTGTCTCTTAGTGTGTGTCTCTTAGTGTGTGTCTGTCTGTTAGTGTGTCTGTCTGTAAGTGTGTGTGTCTGTAAGTGTGTGTGTCTGTCTGTCAGTGTGTGCCTGTCTGTTAGTGTGTGTCTGTTAGTGAGTGTGAGTGTGTTTGCCTGTTAGTGAATTAGTGTCTGTTAGTGAGTATGTGTTTCTGTCAGTGCGTGTGTGTGTGTGTATTTAGAATGCGGGGCAGGGTGGAAGGGTTGGGTGGGGGTGGCTCGTGGAAGGGTTGGGTGGGGATGGGGGGGGGGGGCGCCTGAGTTTTGTCCTGCCTAGGGCAGCACAAAACCAGGATACACCACTGGTGTGCACCTGTCAATCTGTGTGTGCACGCGTATATATATATATATATATATATATATATATATATATATATATATACACACAAGTGTATATTATTTTTTTTTGGGGGGGGGGGGAATCTTAGGTGAGTTCCCACACTTTTTTCCCCAGGACTTGGCCCCTGCTCAAGTCCATGTGAGTTGGTATGTACCTTGTATACTGAACCATTAGCACTTTATACCATCTGCACTATATTTTCTATGTGTTGTTATTTCATATACTTTATATAACACTACATTCCCCCCTGCATACCTTTAAGGGGTAAGCACTACTATTTATGCATGTTTAACTTTCCACCTAGTGCTCCACTCTAATATAAATGTAATATCTATATATCCTTTATTTATGCAGTGGATAGTACCTACCTAAAGTGGTGCAAGGAAGGACAACCAGTGAACCGGCATCAGGCTAGTCGTCTGGTCTGAATTTCTAAAAACACAATGCTGGCCATGATAGAAAGGTTACACATCAACAATAACAAAGGTACACTATACCTTTAAAACATATAGTGCATACATAAAGTGCACACAGTGCAAGTGACAGTGCACTTATAGAGTGTTATATTCTGTATGTAATATATACAATAAAGTGCATGTAAATACCAAGTGCAAAAAGTGATAATGAATAATAAAAACTTACTATGAAAATTAAATTAGGGACTTCATAATTATCTCCCAGCAATACATTGAGAAATAATGGATGAAAACAAAAAAGGAGAAGTTATAGTGTAATATTGTAACACCACAGAAGGTAATGTAAGCAAAATGAAATAAACTCACAAGAAAGGAGCAGTGGAAGTCAGCTCCAACTTTGTTGGCATTAGTCCTTATACTCAGGAATGAGAGATCGTTGATGACCAGGACGGCAACTGGATATGAAGCAATTCTTACTTTATTGAAAACAAGGTAAAAAAAACACAAAAAGTGATTAAGCTCTTTCACCCAAATGAAGTCTTTATCGATCTGTATGCAGTCTTATCAAAACTCACGACTAGCACTAGCGATTTCCAAGCGGCAGCAACAATGGGGAATACGTCCGAGAATACGAGCGTCATACGGTCACGTGATGACATCGTACGTATTCGTGCACGATGGCGCGTTTCGCCTGGGCGGATTCCTCAGGACTGTATGACGTTCATATTCCTGAAAGTATTCCCCATTGTTTCTGCAGCTTGGAAACTGCTTTATGTATGCACTATATGTTTTAAAGGTATAGCACACCTTTTTTATTGTTGATGTGTAACAATGTGTTTTTTGAGCTATTTCACCCAAAGGTGCAGCTTTCTTTGCCTTTTTAATATCTACACATTGTTACATTGTTTTATCACTTGTATCATTTTACTTCTTTTTTTTTTGCTTGTATACCTATTGTACATAATAGAAAAAACACACAGTGCATCGTAGTTTGCTACATATGGGGCTGTGTAGCCACAGACCAGTCAGAGTGTCCATGATGACACCTGTCAATCACCAAAACTTCTTCAATGGGAATGTGAGCATAAGAACTAGACCATGGAGCAATGGAATAAGGTTGCCTGGTCATCAGAGGAGGGAGATGTATAATTTTTTCAAGCTCTTAGTTCCTAAGTTGGGACTGTAAATCCGTTTATTTGATTTGTAGTCAGGGATCTGGGTTGAGTTTGTTCTTATGTGTAAGTTCTGTCAGGTCATGAATCGGCTTTGTGTATGTCTGAAGTCTTTGTTTCTTCGTGAAACTTGAGTGTTTTATAAAAAGGCACCAAATGTCTGCCTTGTTTGCCTGCCAGATAACATCAATGTTTATTTCAGTTGTTTTGTTCAGATCTTTAAAAAGATCTTTCAATTGCCAAGAACCTGTCCCCTTATATGGGAAATGTTCCCTTAGTGTCCGTAAGATAGGTGCATGATCTGATCACGAAATCAGACCTATCTGTGTGCCCTGTACTTTTGTCATGTGTATGGATGGGGTTAGAAACCTATCGATTATGGTATAGTTGTTGTGGGCCATGGGATGGTATGAGTAATCAAGTGAGGTGGAGAATTATCCATGAGTGCAAAAAGTTGTGTAGTAGGATTATGTGACATAATTTTGCTGCAATGTTACCCTGTTTCCTAGCTATGGCTTAAGCTACCATTGATGAGGAAGAAGTGCCAGGGTATAGTCCAGAAGGAATTTAGTGTTGCTCCCTATTATGATATCTTCAAATTTGTTTGCAGTCGTTAGGGCCAACATCCTTTTAAAGACAATCGTTATGGTTTTCGTGTTGGCCATGCTTACTGAGGAGTGTGTATTGTTCTTTCTGTAAAAAAAACACAGGGACAGTAAATATCCCCCCTCCCTCTAAGATCAACACTCACCTCTTCTTGGTTTGTAACAGGAATGGAAGTTATGTGGGAACTGCTTTGAACAGAATCTGGGCCTATTCCTCCACTTAAAATGGTTTTCTTGATAGAAATCCACATGGGCGTTATATTTTGTGGGCTCTTCCATTGCTGGCCAAAACTAATGCAAGGAGTTAAGGTCATTAGTATTAAGTGATAATATTTTTAAGACATGATATTTTTGGGTTGGGAGCAGTGCTAATGAATGCTTGTTATTTTGTGACTTCTCATGACAGTGGTGAGAATGGCATCTAGGCCCGCCTCCCACACAAGAGAAGGATGTCAAGAGAAACGACACTTCTCCCCAACTTCTCTATCTTACTCTCTATCGCTGCCAAATATGCTAGCACCATAGAAGAATTTGATGCATCTGGAGAGTTCCATTCATGAATTAAAAAATGATAAAGGTGGTTAGACAGTAGTAACAAGGCTCTAGGGAGCCACATGTGAGTGGTGTTGAAAAGAGTGGCAGATCCAAGAGATAAATCTTCTTTTCCCTTCCTATAAAAAAAAATGTACATGCAGTAGTGAAATAATCCCAATTCATCATCTGCCCAATGCTAGCACTACAGGAGCAGGCACATTTAAAATGCATGCAGACATAGGAATATCTCAAAAGGCACACATTGTTGTGACTGTAGCTAAGGAACAGACAGTCAGGCTGTTTTAAGAGAGAAAGTGGGCCAGAGATCTACAGGCTCAGTCATTTAGGTGAAACCACTGTGTACCTGTAGCTGTATACTTTCACTGGGGAATGTTACTTGGACTTTATCCTCTCAGTCTGGTCTGGCAGTGGCACAGGAATATTCCACACTCTGAGAATATGTTGGTCAGCTCCCTTGCATCATAAACTAAGCGTGCTGTGAATCCCTACTTGTACAGGATTTTGCTTCACGTGAGACCAAGGTTATCAGTATGAAGGTCTTTCTCTTTTGTAGTGTTGTCAAGGAGAGAACTTCAAAGATGTTGACCTCTGCAAATTTCTCAGTTAATGTAGATAGTTCCCGAGAGGACCGCACGATAGCTTCCTTGGAGGTGTAGCAGTGGAACTTTAGTATGAGGTCTTGTGGTACCAATTCTAGCAGGTGTTTGGGCTTAGGCAGTTGGTGTATGCGATCAAGTAGTAAGACCTGCTCACTTAAGTTAGGAGCCAGAGCCTGGAACAAAGCAAGGGCAGAGGCATGTAACTCTTTCAGATTGATTTCCTTTTGCACCCCCGAAGTTGGACCTTTTTGTGCCTATTCCTGTCTACGAGGTCAGCAACCTTATCCCGGGAAGACGTCTAGCTTGGCACTTATGTCTGTATAAGCATCAGCTAAGAAACTATGGGAATCTTTTAGCTTCTTGGCATTCTCCTCCAAATGCACTGTTCTTTCACCAATAGCTTGTATATTGGCTCGTACATCCAGTGGTGTATTTTGGATTTGTGCTGCCCTGGGCATGAAAAAACTCAGGCACCCCCCTAATTTACATTTGCACCACCCTTCCTATCAAGGCTGCACCTCTTCCTGTTTAAGACCAACACGCACTTTGACTGACAGACACACGCCATCACTGATGCATGCACTGACATACACTCACTGACAGACACACACTGACATCCATAGGCCATGTGGAATCAGAGTGTTAAAATTTAAAATAAACTTAATTTCCTCAGTGTTTATCTTCTACTTATTATAATCCCCCCTCTCCAATCTTTCTTCATTATTTTGATTGCACAGAAAAACAGACCTTCTGGATTTTGGTTATGGAACACTTTAAAGTGGTTAGAGACATTATATGTCTCCAACCATTTCCTAATGTTCCTACCATGTCCTGCAATTCTGACATTAACATTTCTAATAATTATTCCTATATAATATAGGATGCAGGTTCATTTTAACACATATATAACTCCCTTTGAAAAACACGTTAGGTGATCCCTAATTTTGAAATCCTTATTGATCCGTCGTTTTATTTATTATTTATTATTGCCATTTATATAGCGCCAACAGATTCCGTAGTGCTTTACAATATTATGAGGGGGGGATTTAACTATAAATAGGACAATAGGTTGAAGAGGACCCTGCTCAATCGAGCTTACATTCTATAGGAGGTGGGGTGTAACACATTAGGACAGGAATTTGCAGTCAGGTAAGGTGGGCTGCCCTTTAGGAGAGAGCAAGAGACAGGTATGTGAGGTAGAGGTTAGTCTTGGAGGCCATAAGCTTTCCTAAAGAGATGGGTTTTAAGGCACTTCTTAAAAGATGCAAGACTAGGGGAGAGTCTGATGGCGGTAGGCAGGCTATTCCATAGGAGGGGAGCCGCCCACGAGAAGTCCTGGAGTTGGCCGTACGGGTGCGGGCAATGGACAGGAGGTGGTCACGGCCAGAGTGGAGAGACCGAGAAGGGACATACCTATGGATCTGTGAGGAGATATAAGAGGGGCTAGAGTTGTTCAGTGCTTTATAGGTGTGAATTAATACCTTGAATTGACCCCTTCTAAAGCATACAGAAAGCCAATGTAAGGACTGGCAGAGGGGTGAGGTGTGAGAGAACCGACTAGAGAGGAAAATCAGTCTGGCAGCAGCGTTCATTACGGACTGTAGCGGTGCAGTATGGCTTTTGGGAAGACCAATCAGGAGAGGGTTACAGTAATCCATGCGGGAAATTACTAGAGCATGGACAAGATCCTTGGTAGCATCTTGTGCAAGAAAGGGGTGGATGCGGGCTATGTTTTTATGATGGAATCTGCAGGCAACATGCTGGATGTGAGGCTCAAAGGTGAGGCCAGAATCAAGTATGATGCCAAGACAGCGCGCTTGCAAGGATAGACTGATATGGGTACCACAAACTTAAAGGGAGAGCGAAAGAGGAGGATCAGTATTAGGAGGAGGAAAGATAAGGAGCTCAGTTTTAGAGAGATTGAGTTTCAGAAAGTGGGAGGACATGGAAGATGGAAGAAAGGCAAGCAGTGACACGTTGCAGGACGACAGGGGAGCGGTCCGGGGAGGAGAGATATAACTGGGTGTCATCAGCATACAGGTGGTAGTGGAATCCAAAAGAGGTAATAATTTTGCCAAGAGAGGCAGTATGAAGAGAAAATAGAAGGGGACCAAGGACAGAGCCTTGGGGGACTCCAACCGAGACAGGACGAGGGGAGGAGGTATCATTAGAAAAGGAGACACTGAATGAGCGTTGGGAGAGATAAGAGGAAAACCACGAGAGGACAGAGTCACAGAGACCAAGTAATTGAAGAGTTTGAAGAAGGAGAGCATGATCAACGGTGTCAAAGGCCGCAGAGAGGTCAAGAAGAATTAGTATGGAGTAGTGGCCTTTGGATTTAGTTACGATTAGGTCGTTAGTAACTTTTATAAGCGCGGTCTCAGTAGAGTAGAGAGGGCGGAAACCAGATTGAAGAGGGTCAAGGAGAGAGTTGGAATTGAGGAAATGAGACACGCGGGTAAAGACAAGTCTTTCCAGAAGCTTTGAGGAAAAAGGGAGCAGGGATATGGGACCATAGTTATAGGGGGTGGACGGGTCTAGGGATGTTTTTTTTAGTAAAGGTACTACAGTGGCATGTTTAAGGTCAGCAGGGACAATGCCATAAGAGAGAGAGCAGTTGAAGATGTGTGTTAAGGAAGGCATGAGATAAGTGGAGAGAGATCTAATAAGGTGAGATGGAACAGGATCGAGCGGGCAAGTGGTGGGGCGAGAGGAAAAGAGAAGAGCAGCCACCTCATGGTCAGTAGCCGCGGAGAATGTCTGAAGGGTAGTAAAGGCATGATCTATGTGTGGTTGAGAAACAGAATGGCAAGGAGGGGAGAATTATTTCCTTAGCTGTTCAATCTTGTCAGTAAAGTAACATGCAAAGTTGTCAGCAGTAAGGTTAGTTTGGGGGGTGGACACAGCATGGCGAAGAAGAGAATTAAAGGTGTCAAAGAGACGCCTGGGATACGGGAGCATGAACTAATGAGAGAGGAAAAGTAGGACTGTTTGGCAAGGGCAAGGGCTGCGCTGTATGAACACAATATGAGAATGGGTGCGAGACTTCCTCCAGGAGCGTTCAACACAATGGGAGCATCTTTGCAGGTAGCGTGTGGATTTAGTATGCCACGGTTGGGGGCGGGTCCTCCTCAAGGTGCTGGTTTGGAGCTGTGCTGTAGCGTTCAAGACACAGGTGAGGGTAGTGTTATATGCGGAGATGGCCAGTGAAGGACAGGAGAGGGAAGGGATGGACAGCAGTTGTGAATCAATATCAGCTGACAACTGCTGGAGATCAAGAGAATAAAGGTCCCTCCTGAGTTGAGGGGGGTTAGGCTGAGGTTGTTGGGTGAGGGGGTACACAAGAGCAAACGATAAGAGGTGGTGATCAGAGAGAGGAAATGGAGTGTAGAAGATATTAGATACTGTACATGCATAAGAGAATATTAGGTCAAGGGTATTGCCAGCTACATGGGTGGGAGAATTAGCCCACTGTGAAAGCCCAAGGGAGGAAGTAATTGAGAGTAGTTTAGAGGCTGCAGAGGTCAAAGGTGGGTTAATAGGAATATTGAAGTCCCCTAGAATTAGGGATGGAATATTAGAAGAGAGGAAATAGACTAGCTAGGCAGCAAAGTGGTCAAGGAAGAGAAGAGGGGAACCCGGGGGACGATAAATAACAGCAATGTTAGCAGAGAAGGGTTTAAAAAGGCGAATTGAATGTAAAGAGAGGGAAGGGGGGGTGGGTAGAGGTTTAAAGGAGCAGTGAGGGGAGAGGAGAAACCCTACACCACCACCTTTACATTCAAAGTTTCTTGGGTTGTGGGTAAGTTGAAGACCACCGAAGGACAAAGATGCAGGGGTAGCAGTGTCAGAGGGGGAGAGCCAGGTTTCTGTTAAGGCTAGTAAATCTAGGGAACGAGAGATGAAGAGGTCGTGGACAGCAGTGGATTTTGTAATATTGCAAACAGAGCGTGTGTTCCAGAGGGAAGTATTGAAGGAGGATTTAGAGGAACATGAGATGGGTATGAGATTAGTGTGGATCCTTGGGTTAGTATGTGGTGAGTTTGCTGAGATGGGACCAGGGTTTGGAGAGACATCACCAGCTGCTAGGAGCAGAAGGATAGAAAGGAAGTAAAGGTGGGAGTAGGATTTGAAAGTTTTGTAGGAGGGTATGTATGTAGAGGATTTGGGAGGAGTTGGTGGAGATAGGCTGGAAAGGTATGTGTAGAGTGCATGAGATGAATAGAGAAGGGTGGGTAGTAAGGTGGAACTAATGATGATGGTGTTGCCAGGGACAGGTGAGCAAAAGGATAGGGCTATTTTAGTAATGAGAGAAGTTAGTATTAAAGTGAAAAATAGAAGTGAGAACATTAGAGAAAATGTGTATTATATAGATATGAAGATTATATATATATATATATATATATATATATATATGTGCACATATATAAATCATATACATATATACACACACACACACACACACAAATATCAATGAGTGTTTAAACCATTGTAAGGATGCAGTGTGTTAACAGAGGATTTCAGGTGAGGAGAGGTTTAGTGACTTGATTGGTGTCTTTTGGAAACCAGCTGATCTGCACTATCTATAAGTAAGGTAATGACCATGGGGTGTGATTTTGTGAGGAGGGGAGGGTGGGTAATCTTCCAGAGATGATACCTCTGATCAGAAGATTCTGCAGGACTTGGTTGCTTGGGAGTGCTGGGTGTTAATGCTTTTTTAAGGGGCCCAGTCTGAAATATAAGGTCTGAGGTTAGAAAGAAAAAATAAATAAAACACACTATTATGGGTGGGGAGACATGAGGCAATTGAGGCAATTAATTAGAGATGACAAATCCAGAGGAGAGAACATTCGGAATAAAAAGATATGAAGGATCAGATAGGTGAAAGTCATAAAACATGAACATAAATTCACAAGATTATCAGTGAGAGTAGTTTTATGTCTGTTATATACTAGGGCTGCTGGGCAGGCAGGCAGGCGAGTGGACATGCAAGGTAGGTGGCAAGGGAGCTTTGATCTTCTTGCTCAGCTCCCTCACGCGTCGCTTAGTGATGCCGGGAGCTGGAGTGAAGTCATATTCCGGCTCTGGCATCACTGTAGAGCGTGCAAGGGAGGCACCGTTTTTTGCCGCACCCTGGAAATACAGCACTGTGTACATCACAAGCTAGTTTGGCAAACTTTCCCTGTAAGGAGCTGTGAAGTTCCTGCAACATTTTCTGGATGGAGGGTTCAGTCGCTGGAGCTTGGGTGAGTGTTCAAATCAGTGTGATATTACTCTTGTCTGAGCAAGAAGTTGGTGTGGTTGGCCTGTTGGCACCATCTTGGGTCTGGTCACATGGTGTAGTCAGGGCAAAAACTTGGAGAGCTACGGCTTTCTGCTTCACTTTTTTGTGTGGTCTGCTGGCCATGAGTTCTCTGAGTCCTATACCCCAGGTTGGTTTAGAGGAAAACATGCTCTGCTAATTGCTGTTCTAAACTGGACACGTCCATTAGTGTGAGATGCGAAACCTTTCCCTTCTTTTGATCATTTTGAAGCCATGTGAGTACTTCATTTCACTTTGGAGTAATAGTTTTCAATTTTAATTGATCTTTTTCACCTCTATAGCTGGAAACTAATCTGGTGCAACACATTATTGGGCTGGTATAGAATTTTTGTTCCAAGACTGCTATTAATTCCCAGTCATGTCCTTGTTAACACACCTATAGTGGCTGTCTTTCAGACAATTACTGAAAGCACGTCCGTGTTGAGAACCGAGTAAAACTCAGTTCTTAATCAAATGCCATACAAAGTTTTGCCGTGCATGTGAATTAGCCTCCCAATGTTTCCCTATGGGAAATCATTGGATTGGATGAGATCATCAAGACTGAGACAGAGCAGCAGGACTGAGACCAGCCTGGTGAGGGCTGAACGGTGAATGAATCTCACCATTCATACCCTCAGAGGATCGGGGAGGACCTAAAAGTTCATTTTATTAATGACACGGAGGCTCCTATTATGCTATCTCTTTCTTACTTTATTCCTCAGCAGCAAAGAGAATATAACTGAAAGAGAAAAAATGTAAAATATGAACAATATATAACAGATACAACCATATCTGCCTAGTAACAGGGCAGCCAATCAGTCTCTAGGAACAGTCCATAAAGTCTCTAGCCATGTACTTCCACTTCCTCTTTCTTTGCTGCTGTCCTCAGACCAGCTAAGTATAAATTTTCTCTCTGTGTATTTGTGCTCATTATTGTTTGCCAGGGTTATTTACCCTGTTTTTAGCTGATGATTATTACTTGCTTTCATTCCGTTTTGGTTCTATGTATATTTTGTGTTTATTTCTATACATTTTTTGATTCTTTTTGTTGGTTTGTCTTCCCTGCGTTTTGCCACCGGTTTCCCTGTCTGTGCTGCACTTTTACTTATCACAGACAGGGTCCGCGGCTCGCAGGGAAAGATTCTCTGTGGAGCTCTATTGCTCCCTGGTTCCCCTCCCTTCCCCTCGTGTGCGGCCGCGTTATCTGCCGGCCCAATCAGTGTCTCCTCGCACCCGCTGGTGCGAGGGAGTTCCCGACCGCGTGTGCTCCACGCGCTCCCCGGCCATTGGCGGGGCAAGAGCTCTGGGGTACCCGCGGCGCGTCCTAGCCGCGGCGGCCATTTTCTGTTTCCTGCTCGCACGTGGCTGGGACTGCTCGGCGGGTCGGCTCCCTCCTACCTCTCCCTTTCGAATTTTTATTCCCTGTATCAGGTATTTGCTTGTGGGTTACTCAACCCCTCTTTTCTGTAGTGTAGTGGCTTCCCCCTTTTCCCTTGTTACCATTTAATTGTGGAATCTGTACCTGCCCTGTAGGTATTCATATTTAAAGGTACAGAGCTGAATTTTGGTGATAGTTTTTATCCTCCCTGCACATTATGCAGGCTAGAGGTGAGGGGTCTGGTAGCCCCAGCTATCCTATTATGGATCCCTCTCAGACCCCTGTCACTGGGGAGATGGGCCTTACTCCCTCTCAGGAGTTCCAGGCCCTCATTGATTCCACCATGCAGAGGGCTCTGGCCTCGGCCATGGGGACCATGTCTTCGTCCCTGTCTCATACAATTCAGCAGGCGTTGACACAGCCCCTGTCCCCATGCCTGCGCTGCAGCCTCAGGCGAGTCGCAAGGCGCACGCAAAGACTAAGCATGTCTCTCCAGATGTGACACAGGTGTTACCTGCCCTGACTGACGTGCCTGTGGCCGTCCAAGATGGCGCGCTACCGTGCTACCACGCAAAAGAGCCGCTGGCCGGGCAAAATCGTCCAGGAAATGGAAACGGGCGCGTGCCCGTGATGGTGATGGATCGGATAGCGATCAGACTGGAGAGACAGACTCGGATGCCCCTGATTACGCCTCATATGAGGAAGGGGGCTGCGGCGATGAGGCGGAGTATGACGCTTCGGCGCTTCCTCCGAGTGAGGGGCAGGACATTTGTGATCCTCATGGTTACCCCCTGTTCGATCCTGATGACCTTCGCCATCCTCGTTCGGCGGAATGGGACCCGCCTGCGCACATTGCCAGTTATTTGGCATTACGCATGCGAACCCCTCTTTCCAAAGAGGGGCACAGTAAGTTGAGGGCCGAGTGCCCGAGGCCTTCGGTGCCTGATGCGGCGTGCAAGACGCCAGAGGTTGACACTCAGATTTCCCAGTTCCTGGCGAAAACGGGTTGGAAACCCAAGAAGGGTCTGGAGCTTTCGCTCCATAATTGCCAGGACAAGATCCTGGACACCCTGGGCCCCACTGCCAAGCTTTATGAGCTTTTAGAGGCGGCTAAGGCTGGAACCAAACCCCTTGACTTCGATGAAGCAATCGGGTGGGTCCAGAGGTTGATTTGCCTTCTCGGCAACGCGAACACTGCCATGTCAGCTGAATGCCGCAAGGCAATTTTGCTCAAAATTGAGCCCAAGTTGGTGAACCTTGCGGTGAAGGAACCGGGTGCTTCGGGCCAAGGGAATGCTCTTTGGAGAGTATTTTGTTAAAGATTTGGGCTCCTTTGTACGCACCTTCACCGCCCTAGATAAGGCCCAGTCAAACCTGAAGCGTGTTTTTGGCCCTAAGGTTTTCCACGGGGCCGGGAGGTATAGGAGCCGTCCGCCCGTCTGTGGAGCTCGAGGTCCCTCACGGGCCCACAGAGGTTCCTTTGCTGCCCCCCGGGCCTACCAAGAATATAAGCCCGCGCCCTTCTTTCCCTCACGCGGGAGACCGTGGCAGAATCGAGGTGGTCGTGGCCAACCCTCATACAGACGTCCTTACGGTGAGTACCCCAGATGGTATGGTTTTCCGGGCAAGTGTGGGTGGCAGGCTAGCGCTATTTCTCGATATGTGGGGCATGATCACCACAGATGTATGGGTTCTGAATACGGTCAGGGGTTTCCGCCTAGATTTGTTGTCTCCCCCTGTCCAGACTTATGTCCCACAGGAACTGAAGCTGCTGGAAGAGCAGTCCGGGCTAATTACCGCGGAGATCGCGGAACTTTCTGCCAAACAAGCTATCCAGGAAATCCCCTACGGTCACCCCGGTTTCCTAAGCAATTTGTTTCTTGTCGCCAAGAAAGGCGGAGGTGTCCGACCGGTGATAAACCTCAAACACCTCAACAATTTCCTCCATTACCATCACTTCAAGATGGAGGGTGCTCACTGTCTCAAAGATGCCTACTTGACCATACCCATGGCGGAAGAGCACTGGGACTTATTGCACTTTACGTGGAAAGGACGTCGATGGCGGTTTACATGTCTGCCGTTCGGTCTATCTTCGGCTCCATGGTGTTTCACAAAGGTGATGAAGCCGTGGTGATGTCCCTCAGAGCTCGAGGGGTCCGCATGATTATCTACCTGGACGACATACTGATTATGTCTTCGTCCCCCGAGCAACTTACCAGACACCTGGAATGGACGGTGAGTCTCCTGGAAGGCCTGGGCTTTCTCGTAAATTGGGAGAAGTCCATTGTGACCCCGGTGCAGAGGATAGAATTCCTGGGCTTCGAGGTCGATTCGGTCGCCCAGTTTCTGTTCCTTCCGGAGGCCAAACTAAAGTCGATGAAGAAGGAGATACGACGTGCGCTAAGAGCCACCTCTCTCTCCGTCCGACAACTGCAAGGGTGATCGGCCTATTGACCTCATCGATTCAGGCGATTTTCCAGGTCCATTACACTATCGGGCCCTACAACGTCTGAAGGGATCCCATCTTCGATCGGGCAGTTCGTACGAGAGTGTATTGACCCTGGGCAGGGATTCCAAAGACGTACTGCGGTGGTGGTTGGACCATATGGAGGCCTGGAACGGCCGGGCCATCTTCGGTTCCGCTCCGGACATGATAATAGAATCGGACGCAAGCCTACATGGTTGGGGCGCTCGCTGTGGCAGTGCCTCCACAGGTGGCAGATGGTCCGAAGTTGAGGCAACGTTGCACATAAATTGCCTGGAACTGCTGGCTGGATCGTTCGCCATTCGGAGTCTATCTCCGACTCAGGGGAATTTCTGCATGCTCCTACGCATGGACAACGTGTCCACGGTCAGATACATAAACCACCTGGGTGGAACAAAATCGAAACAGCTAGCGAACTTAGCAAAGGACTTCTGGCAGTTCTGCCTCCACAACGCTGTGTCGGTTACGGCCGAACACATTCCGGGACTGGACAACGAATGGGCGGATTGGAATTCGCGTTACCTGAAAGATTCAGGAGATTGGCATTTGCTATCCTCGACGGATAGATCGACTATGGGGCCCGCTGCACCTGGATTTGTTCGCGTCCAGACTGAATTCCCAACTACCCCAGTACTTCAGTATATGTATATGTGTATCGGGGGGGATCTTCTTCTTATCTCACGGTAAGTACCCATGATTTACTTGTATTAAGTATGCGGTATTTATATGGTGCGATATATGTACATAATTTTTTGACTATGATGCACTTTGTATGCAGGTCGCATGATTCTGATATGTTGCACTCAGATCCTAAGTTTGGAGTTTACCACCTATTTGTTTGTTTTGCAGCTTGATTTCGTTCTGATGAAGTTTACCAGTTTGACGTTTGTTAATTACTGAAGTGGATGTTTCGGTTTGGGTCTTCGGTTCAGAAGGCAAAGAAGAGGAATTGGAAGTACATGGCTAGAGACTTTATGGACTGTTCCTAGAGACTGATTGGCTGCCCTGTTACTAGGCAGATATGGTTGTATCTGTTATATATTGTTCATATTTTAAATTTTTTCTCTTTCAGTTATATTTTCTCTTTGCTGCTGAGGAATAAAGTAAGAAAGAGATAGCATAATACTTGCCTCCGTGTCATTAATAAAATCATGACTTTACGTCATGTTATTAGTAAAATCTGGGAATTTAAAACTATAACGTTAGGAATACATGTTTGTATTTATAAAGCTATCGTGTTACATTAAGGATTTACTCACTAAAGTCAATTGTGAAATATTGACAAATTTTAAATAGTTATATGAATTCATAATGGAATTGAGATCAAGTAATGTTGTAACACTCTGTAGGACTTACAGTCATTTGTTCTTGACATCCATTGCACTCAAATATAGAGACAGCATCATAGTGGTTAAAAAAAATAATCAATTAGACTACAGCATCTTCTTCTTTGTTGTAGTCCTGTGATGCCCTTGTTCTACTGAGGATGATCTGGTGGTGATTGTTTCTCTTACATATTACATAGTTACATAGTTACATAGCTGAAAAGAGACTTGCGTCCATCAAGTTCAGCCTTCCTCACATTTGTTATTTGCTGTTATTACCTTATTCTCCCCTATTGTTTAACCAAGGGTATTACATCTGGTTACTACATTTTTGGTAACTTACTGATTAGGCTGTAACTGTTTTCTGTACAGCCTTATGAGACCCCTAGTGACTAAATTGTGGCACTACGCATCAGGACTAGCACTTATTTGTAGTGTGTAATTTTATTTTTCCACAATGTTTAATACTACTGGATATTATCTAGGTGGCAATTATAGCCTTTTAAATACATTCAATAAAGGTTCTTAATGATTCACTTTCTGTATATCTCCACCTTTTTCTTTTTGATGTACACTTGTACTGTTTGTTCCAGCACTGTTGTAAGTTTAATATGCTCGACAGTTGTCACTTCAGCATTAGCCGCAAAACTGGCCCAATGTTACTATGTGAGATCTGTGGACTCCACAGTAGGACTTTGATATATCATTTTGGTAGTTTAGCAGATTTAGATGCTCCTTCACCACATTGTTTGAAAAGTTGTTTATTTTTTCTCAGGAATAAGACAGGAATTAAGATTTAAAATATGAAACATTCTCCGTGTGCAGCCAGTCAGAAAGGCTGCTGGCTCTGCTTCTGCCTCTGCTCACTTAAAGGACCACTCTAGTGCCAGGAAAGCATACTCGTTTTCCTGGCACTAGAGTGCCCTGAGGGTGCCCCCACCCTCAGGGACCCCCTCCCGCCCGGCTCTGGAAAGGGGAAAGGGGTAAAAACTTACCTTTTTCCAGCGCTGGGCGGGGAGCTCTCCTCCTCCTCTCCGCCTCCGTTCCTCCCCGTCGGCTGAATGCGCACGCGCGGCAAGAGCTGCGCGCGCATTCAGCCGGTCACATAGGAAAGCATTCATAATGCTTTCCTATGGACGCTTGCGTGCTCTCACTGTGATTTTCACAGTGAGAATCACGCAAGCGCCTCTAGCGGCTGTCAGTGAGACAGCCACTAGAGGAAATAGGGGAAGGCTTAACTAATTGATAAACATAGCAGTTTCTCTGAAACTGCTATGTTTATAAAAAAATTAGTTAACCCTAGCTGGACCTGGCACCCAGACCACTTCATTAAGCTGAAGTGGTCTGGGTGCCTAGAGTGGTCCTTTAAGATCTTTATGAAATACTCACATTGACTGCATTGCGATTTCCTTGTAATTTCTATGCATAGGATGAGGTAGAGGCACAAAATATGCCTGAACAGTCTTAGCATAGAAAACAAAAGGATTAAAGAAACACTCTAGTCACCTAAACAACTTTAGCTTAAAGTTTTTGTTTTTTTTGTAAAGTTTTTTAGCTTAAAAAAAACTTGTTTCATTTTCAATCAGATGTAATTTACCTTAAACAATTTTCTCTCTTGCTCTGTAGATTGAACTTTAATCACATACAAGAGGCTCTTGCAGGGTCTAGCAAGCTATTAACACAGCAAGGGATAAGAAAATCTAAATTAAACAGAACATGCAATAAATGATACACTTTAGATGACTCTCGGCCCCACTGTAACGCTCAAATAAGAGCAAAACGTTTTATTTTTTTGCTCTTATTTGAGCATTTTATCTCCCTCCAAGTCAATGGCACCACCATCACCTCTACCTCGCAGACTCGCTGCCTAGGTGTTTTCTTTCACTCCGACCTCTCCTTCACTAATCATGTCCAGTCGATCGCCAAATCCTAACATTTCCATATCAAAAACATAGCTTGCATCTACCCCTATTTAACACCAGACGTGACTACGGTGCTGGTCCATGCCATTGTTCTTTCTCACCGTGACTACTGCAATTCCCTTCTCAGTGGTCTTATGTGTTCCCAGATTGCACCATTGCAATCTATAATGAATGCAGCGGCAAGGCTGATTTTCCTGTCCACCCGTACCTCCCACGCCTCCCCCCTCTGTCTGTCCCTACATTGGCTTCCAGTTAGATATAGGACTCAATTTAAGATTCTGGTTCTTGCTTACAAGTCCCTACATAATGCTGCTCCAACCTACCTCATACACAAGTATGTCCCGTCGAGGCCCCTGCCCTCTGTCCGTACTCCCACATCTGATGTTCGCCTCCAAGACTCCTCCAGGGCTGCACCTTTTCTGTGGAACTCTCTTCCCTTCTCCGTTAGACTTTCACCCAGTCTCCACTCCTTCAAAAAAATCTTTGAAAACACACTTCTTCAGGAAAGAATCTCATTTAAACTGTTAGCGGGTTTTCATTTTCCATCCCCCCCCATGACTCCTCTCCTACAACTGCCAAAAATAACCTAAATTCTCAGTGATTAATTTTGTAGCAACCTATTTCATTACCCCATCTCATACCTTTTGTGTCACTACACCCCACTCCCTCTAGCATGTAACCTCATTGAACATGGCCCTCAACCCCTCTGCTCTGTTTCTGTGCGTCCATTTGTCTGGTTACAATTACGTGTCTGTTAGTCCACCCCTATGGAATTTGCTGGCACTATATAAATAATAAAATAATAATAATAATAGAACTGGTAAGTATGTCTACCTTTAGATTCACCATCTGCCACAGTACACAAAGCACGGATGTCACCTTTGGGATATAAAAGTTCCAAAAGTAACAGAGCCACATTCTGTTACAGTCGAATGGATAAGTCCACCATAAGTAGAATCTGTTCAACCCTGGCGGCTTACAGGTTCAACTCCCTACAGGGTTGACCAGTGGTGTATCCTGGTTTTGTGCTGCCCTAGGCATGACAAAACTCCCTCACCGCCCGCCCGGAAGTGCCGCCGCTGACAGCCTGGGGGGCCCTGAGGAGGCCAGCCAGCCAGCTCCTGGGCCCCCTAGGACAAGATGCTAGCAAGCTTTTTTTGCCGCCCCCCCAGAAAGTGCCGCCCAAGGCAAATGCCTTGTTTGCCTCTGGGTAAATACACCCCTGGGGTTGACTAAGTCCTTCATCCTTCCGAGGTAGATAAAATGAGTACCATTAAATTGGGTAATAGTAACATCCCCTGGATGTTGGGCAAAAATACGTACTTAGAAACCAGAGTAATCTGAATGTACGTTTCCTGGATAATTTTCTTTGTTTTTATTAAATGTTATGCTTTTTCGAGTAGCTGTTGACATAAATGCAATTATTTTCAAAATGACAAGCAGGCAGATCACGCTGATCTTAATGCTGCACATAGTTTGTCTTTTAGACTTTTCACAGTATGGAAACATTGTTTTAAACTTTTCACGAATGCCTGGAAAGTCAACATCTAAGCCATGTTTTATTAAGAAAAGATTCATTTTTCATTAATCTATTGAGCAAATAAATATTGAATGGATTATTGTACGATCTTTCTGTTTACCCACCATTCATTACATTATAAAATATTGATGTAATTTTAATAAAATATTATATATATGTATTATGTGTGAGCATCTAATGTATGTGTTTGTGAATGATCTTCCTTGTTAGATTATTCCCAGATGGTGTCTGATCATTGGATTAAGATTTAGATTACGATTAAGAAAATAAGCAACAAGTTAAGTTGAAGTAGAACTGTTGGGACATCCAATGGCTTGTGCTTGTTTATTTAGACTGTATGCATCATGCAGTGGAACAATACAAAAAAAGCAAAACAACGGAAATGATTGATAGACATAGAACCGTTTTAACTTTGTTTGCTTATTACTTGAAGAACAGATGGATTGTGTTACGTGAAATAACAAAACAAAAAAGTCAGCAAGTGGTCACAGGACATTCTGATCAGTGGAGAGGATTCCATGTAAGTTAGCTAATAAGTAACTGCACTTATGCAATAGGTGAAATAATATTTAAAGCAAATATATGTTTGCCCCAGATTTCAAGAGGACAAAACAAGAACTGGTCTTCAGAAAAGAGCTCTGTTGAAAGGTACGCATAAAAGCTTTAAAGATTTGATACACTTAAATATATTTCATACAGATAATTATATTGTAGACATTCCATAGATAGTTCAATCAATATTTGTTAAGAACACATGAAAACTTTCACTTTAATGCTGAAATAAAAACAAAATTATACGACTTGTTGAAGGGCAGGAAAAAGATACAGTTCAGACTGAAAGATTTATAGTTGGTTATTGATTTATTTTGTTTAAGAACAATTTTCTGTACCAGTTAAAACATTTCATTTTACTTATTTTATTCTTGCTATGTTACCAAAAGGCTTTTTTTTGTGAAAAAAAAAAACTAATTGCCTAATCTCTCTGCTTCTACAAATGCATATAATATTGAAACTATGTTTTTTGTTCATGTACGTTGTGTTATTTAACAGTTACTATTATTGTTATTATTACTAGTATTTTTAAAATGCCATAATTTTCTGCAAATCTGTACAAGTAGGAAAATCAGACATTAACAGCAACAATATATACAAACAAGGACAAAGGGAACAGAGGACTCTTTCAGTAAGCTATTGTAGTTCTTTTATAAAACGTGTTCAGTTAGATAACCTGTGAGCTTACAATGTATTCTAAAGGAGCAGGGACCAGTGGGAGGTAACCATGGGTAGCAGGGAGACATTGAAGATGATAGCCTGGAGCTTTACAAAGCATTTGCAGCAAGTGCTAAGAAGTGAAGTGATTGAGGAGCTAATTGGGGAAGATGTCAAGCAGCTGGAGAGGAACACTTTAAGCACCATAACCACTACAGCTTGCTAATGGTTTGATGACTTACATGGGGTCCACCAGGCATCGTTTACTTCTTCCATAGGCTACTTTGCATATATTTACTTAATAACTATTAAGCAGTGTTAAAAAAATTCTGAACACATAATTTACAGCCTTGATTTATTTTTTTATAGGCTTTATTGATTCTGAGTAACCATGAAGGTCCAAATCATTCTTCTGCATTTAGCTGCTTATGTTGCTGTGTCAGTGTGCAACCGTGTCTATGTGCATCCTTTCAACCTTTTCAACTTCAACAAAACAGAGTGTGAAAAAGCTGAAAAGCTAAATCACACAATTGAAAAGCTTTTCATACCCATCTCAATTGATTCCAAGATAAAGTCTGAAGAGGAACTGGTGAAAGAGAAAACATCCTTCGACGTAAAACATCTTGGAATTACAGGAAACTACATGTTAAATAGGTTGACATATTTAATGAATGATTTTGGTTTCCGGGCCCTAAATGCATTGATGAAAATGAGCAAAGATGACACTTTTCTCCTGTCCTATACCAACTTATATGCGACTATGATATCTTTCTATCTTGGTGCCTCTGGAGATACTTCGGATGATCTACAGACAATTTTGGGCTTTCTGCACTCATCAGGTCATGCAGACTGTGCATCGAAGGTGAATGGCCTTAAAGTTCTTTCAACCCTCAGAAACATTGACAACCTACTCTTTTCCAAAGGTGCCAACATTGATGCCTTGACTATAGCGTGCAT
Organism: Pelobates fuscus; assembly: GCF_036172605.1. NCBI lineage: Eukaryota > Metazoa > Chordata > Amphibia > Anura > Pelobatidae > Pelobates > Pelobates fuscus. The sequence continues at coordinate 221,206,923 of NC_086318.1, read as the reverse complement.
CTTTGTTGCCCCAGACGTCCCATTATCAGAGATGTTTGTACAGAACTTGCTTCCATCAGCTGACGAACTTTATGTGAGGTCAGTTGATTTCACAAATTCAATTAAAGCTGCAGAATTGATCAATGATTTTTTGGAGTCTCGAACATCAAAAAAAAATCAAAATGTATTAAAGTCTACTGCTGAATCGACCAATCTTTTATACACAAGCTACATCCATTTCACAGGTAAGAACAATTTAGAGCTATTCACAAATTATTACTGATGTTGTTGAAATATGCAGACTGGTAACAATATGTATAGACTCACTTTGCATATTTCACAACACAATTTATTTTAATATTCATACTGTATTTGTCATTTTATTAAGATATATGTTCTTTTGCATTAGTATAACCTTTGTCTTGCAGTGCAATTTACAGTACAATAAACTATTTTTCGAACTTGTTACCGCTAGTTTAAAACTATTAAACTTCACAGGAATGTAACCCTAATAACAAATCTTCATCAAAGTAATACACTCATTTCAAAGTTAAGAAACCATTACATGTTAAAATGTGATCTTAATTGTTGAAATGTTGAGGTACCCTCTGTTTTACCATATAACCCATGTTATATAATTATTATATAGCATTATAATTAATTGAAACTGAAACTGGGATATAACACTTTTAAAGAAAGTAATAGGAAGATATGAATATGTTGTGGACCTTATGAATATCAGCAGGCAGGGCCGCCATCAGGGGGTCCCGCGGCGGTCCTGGGGGGCCCGGACTGCTTTGGCAGTCCAGGGCCCCACAATTACTCTCTGCACCTATATATAGCGATGATCGCTATATATAGGTGCAGCCGCGGGCCCCCCGGCTCCCTGTATCCGCAGAGGGGGCCCAGCGAGCTGCAGCTTTACTTTCCAGCATTTCCTCGCTCTAACTCCCGCGAGACGTGCGGACGTTAGAGCGTTGCCATGGGTTACCATGGCAACGCTCCGCGCGCCGCGCACACCACGTCTCGCATCCACTGCACTTACACACACACTGCATCCACTGAACTTACACACACACTGCATCCACTGCACTTACACACACACTGCATCCACTGCACTTACACACACACTGCATCCACTGCACTTACACACACACTGCATCCACTGCACTTACACACACACTGCATCCACTGCACTTACACACACACTGCATCCACTGCACTTACACACACACTGCATCCACTGCACTTACACACACACTGCATCCACAACACTAACACGCACACTGCATCCACAACACTAACACACACACTGCACCCACTGCACTAACACACACACTGCAGACCTTGTGCTTTGTCAGGGGCCCCAAAATTTCTGGTGGCGGCCCTGTCAGCAGGTGAAATAGGGGATGAGGGAGGTATAACACAGTACAACCTTATACATATATTAGCATATTATAAAGAGCAATAAATAAACCACTCGAGCAACTGGTCTTCTTAATTATATTCCTCAGGGGGAGGGGAGAGGATTTCTTCATTCAGGAGCCATGGTACATAAGGCAAAAAGTGGCAAGATTATCAATGTTTATTTTTAAAAGTCATTGTATTGCTTAGGAAGTATGCCAAAGGTCTTCAGAAAAGACGTTAGAGGTAAATTCGTGTAGGACTCCACCCTACCCACTAGAAGATAACTGAGGGTTCCCAATCTACAGGGTATTTCCAAGTTCTGATGCTGATGAGTGATGGGTTGAAATGAGTGTGGCCACAGCACAGTATTGGGAGAGAGATCTTGGAGGAAGGTCAACAGAAAAGTTTCATACCCTTAAAAGCAGCCATCAGGGCAGTTTTGACTGCTATATGTTAAAATATTGAATTACATCACAAGGTGCTTGAATTGAGTCATTCTGCAAGACTTCATCTAGTAATGTTTCACCATCCCCAAGCACCTTTGGAGGTACTGGGTGGCTTTTGTATGCAGTGGTTGGTCTTTAATTTGATGCGAGCAGCTATTGGACAGGTTCTTGAGAAGGTAGTATTGTAGACGGCACTTGTCATAGCAGTACATGTGGTAGTTAGTGTGGTATCAGTGAGATGAGAGGTTGAATGTCATTGGAAACATAGAGGAGAGTATAGGTGTGGCACATAAGGGTGGTTGGGTTGGCAACCCAGACAAGATTGCAGCTTAGGTGATTAGGGAAAGGGAGAGGTGTGTTAGTGAGGTTAGCTATAGAAGAAAGATTGTAGAAGATAACTGTTGCTAGCTTGATGGGTAGGGGAATTGGACCTCTACAACATGATTGTGCATAACATATGACTTTATTGTACCAGAGAGAAAAATTGGGTTATGTGTGGAGCAAATGATGAATCTGCCAATTTTGCTTGCCTGTGCCACGGCAAGGTCTTTGTCTAACAAGACCAATTAACACTTGAGAAAAATACCTAATGTCAGCAGGTATAGTTTGCTTAAACCTTATAGTTATTAGGAGTCTTTCCTGGGCAGTCCTAAGCCATGTAGATTGTAACTGATATTGAGACTTTACTGGATCAGAAAACTAACACGTACTTGTTTTTTGTTATCTAGGTAAGGTAAACAATTCCTTTTTGTTTCCTGAACCTCAAGACTTTTGGATTGAGCCAAACAGGAAAATTCTGGTTCCAATGTTGTCAGTATCTGGAACGTTCCAATATAAGACCGATGATACCACGAATCAAACAGTATTAAAGCTTCCTATTAGTGAAAATGACTTCTTATTGTTGGTCCAGCCAACTAACGGGAACACACTTGAGAACATAGAGTCTTCAATCTCTTGGGATACATTTCAAAAATGGTTGAATAATTTATCAAATAGGTATGTCTGTAGTCCACAATTCATTCTCTTATTAAAATAATAAATAATTACACATATTCAATAATATCTTGTTTATATTTTTAAGGAAGATCAACTTATCTCTACCAAAGCTGGAAATAGAAAGTTCCTATGACATTCAAGAGATTCTTGCCAAACTAGGAGTTCCATCTCTACTTGGAAATACAGCGAATTTTAGGAAAATAAGCAATGTTGACATACAAGTTGGGCAGGTAACGTTTATTTAAAGCACTTATTCAAGCCTTTAATGTAAATATTATAGAACAATAAAGTAAAGAATATATAATCCGCCAGTTCATAGGTACATTTTATGGTTGTGGCATGGCAGTTAGTAAGTGCAGAAAGTAGTTTGTAAGCACAGAAGGGGTAAGAATAATATCCAATAATGCAGATGGTTAGAAGGTTAAAGGGTTACTCTATGCACCCGAACCACTTACAGTGATTGAAGATGGATGCCCATCACCAGAGGCTCAAGGAGCCTTGGCACCCAGTGGGGACCCAGGTAAGGCAAACCAAATATTTGACGCCATTACTGGGAAACATGGATACTCTTCATATCATGCTTGGAGTAACACTTTAAAAGTACTCTTGGGGAAGATAAGTAATAAGGAGTGGCCAACCATTAATAAAGATTAAATTGTCACACCTAAGATTAAAATGTCACGCAAAGCTCCTTGCATAATTTAAATGGTGATGGCACACACAGGACCCTGAACCAACAGCTCCTGCTAGCTATCAATCAGGCAGCTGGAATATTCAGCTGCAACTGCCTATTATTAACTTGCTGCATGCAAAACTTGGATTGAGTGCTCTCTTCTTCCACGAGGCAGCTGAGTTATTAAGCATGTTCACACTGCATGAAAACTTAGACTCTCTCCTAAAAGAGAGAGACAAGTTTTATAAACAGTGAACCTGAAAAGAATGTCTATGTATATAAATGTGTCAGTGTATGAATGTGAATGCAAAATCCAAAGTGAGACACAAAAAAAGAAACCCCACTTTCTGGCCCCTGGTGCCATGTAACCAATTTACCCCTCTACTTACACTCAACCTATGTCATGAGTGGAGTTGCTCTTGGGTGATATAAACTAATTATACAATTACCTTACTAATGCCTGACTGGACCCACATAAAGTAACTGAGGTATCTATATGAGATCAGTTTATTGTATATTTCTAGTATTACTGCACAGATCATAACAGGACAGCAGCTGAACCAGTGGGTAGGTGAACTAATAGAAAGTGGCAGGTTTGAATCTACCTGAAGAATGCCAAACCTAATGTCACATTAGTGTTTTGTGGTTTTACTCAACCATAGTGGGAAGGGAACAATAAGTCCAGAACGCTAATTTTAGCCAGTTCATCCAAATCAAATTCCTTTTAATCCGCACTGTAACAATTCTATTTCCCTGGAAATTACATGTGGAGTAAGGAAAAACCCATATAAATCCCAGATGAATCAATTTGTTCAAGTGTGGAGTAAAAGGACTTTAATTTAGATGAACAGTGCATTTACATGTACTAGATGCATAGTGTCAATTCATTGATGAATCTCTTTAGTTATTAAAAATGACACTCTGTGCAAACAGAAGACTGGAGGATTATAAAATATTTGTGCACAAATCCATTTAAACTGGGTTGAATTAATCAAATTCCTTTTCATCCGCACCCAAACAAGTCAATCTGTCCAGTCTTATCGATGGAATATAACTCCACAGACAAGTCTAGCTTGACCGCTCAGTGAATTAGGCAGCTGTCTAGGGCAGACCAACCAAGGTGGGGGTAGGGGAGCACAGTCTCCGGGTGACCAGCATAAGGGTGGAGCACAGTACTCCCCCTCCTGCAGGTCACAGAATGTATTGTGGCAGTGCGGACCAAGGTAGTGTCAGATTGGGTAGACGAAACAGAAGATCCAACATCGTGGTCCATTCGGCCACACTACATGGAGAGAGGTCAGCAGACACAGGAGGGGTGGGGGGGAAGAACAAAGAGGTGCACAGAGGGCTGAGGGGGGGACAATGGGGGGCACAGAAGGGATTGCGGGCAGAAATAAACACACAGAGGGGCTGGGGGGCAAAGAGGCACACAGAAGGGCTGGGGCAGCACAAAGAGGCACACAGAAGGGCCAGGGGCACAAAAAGACACACAGAGAGGCTATAGAAGACAAAGAGACACACAGAGAGGCTTGGGGACAAATAAACAAACAGAGGTGGGGGTGACAAAGAGGAACACAGAATGGCTGGAGGACAGAGAGAAACAGAGGGGCTGGCTGGACAAAGAGACACACAGAGTGTGGGGGACAAAGTGACACAAATAAGGGCTTGAAGGACAGAGAGACACACACAGAGAGGCTGTGAGTATAAGGAGAAACACCAAGTGTTGGAAGGGGACAAAGAGCAACACAAAGGGGCTGGGGTAAGAAAGAACCACACAAAAGGGCTGGGGAGAGAGACAGAGAAAAGGGCTGGTGGAGAAAGAGACACATAGAGGGGCTAGGGGGGGAGAAAGAGACCCACAAAGGTGCTGGGGGATTTGGGGGAGAGACACACAGAGGAGCTAGGAAAGGAAAAAAAGAGACACACAAAGGGGTTGGGGCAGAAAGAGATACACAAAGGTGGCAATTTGTTTTTTTTGATGGGTGGGTGCAAGTAGCTGGTCTGACCTAGGGTGCAAAATTGTTTTGCACTGTCCCTGTCCACAGGTAAATCCTGGAAAGGTAGGTTTGTTCAACCCAAATAAAATGGATTTGTGCATATGTCTATTTTATACCTCAGCAGTGGTGCGATAAATATTTTCTGTCATATATGTTCAGTATGATGGATATATTTTTACACCCAATAAATGAAGAGAGAAAATGTGTTTTCATGAAACATTGCTCAGTAATTCTAACAATAAATGTTATTGTATATCATTTCAGATTATAAATAAAGTTAATTTTGAATTGGAAAGCATTGCCTTGGACACAAGTGAAGCAAAGAGTCATTTGTCGGACAAAGATGACATTGAACCTCTGGAAGTGAAATATAATGAGCCTTTTCTCCTAGCTGTATTTGAAGGCACCACAAAAGCATTTATTTTTATTGGCAGAATAACAAATCCTGTAAATGCCCTTTAAATGTTAAGAGTGCTGGTAAATCAAGGCGCATCAATGGCAGTACTTGCTTCCCAGATACCTTACAGCTAATCTAGATATGATAGGACATTTCTGAGTTTGAATCCCTATGCAGCCATCTCAGTTTTAGCCATGAATGTCATCTTGGCATAAGTGCCACTTGGTTGACATCACCTATTTTAATGTCCTGTCCTCCTGATCCTTTCATACTGTCTTCATACCTCCACATGTTGCCAGGTATGCTCCTGTAGAAAATAGAAATCTTAAAATAATAATTTTACTTGATACTTATTCATATGTATGTATGTATTTTATTCTTTATAAAATAGGCTTTCTGGTATCATATACAGTACATACATATGTTGTTCTGTGTCACATAAATAATAGTGTAATCAGACTTCCCTGGCTTTTCTTATAAAAACAGATTTATTCTTATTGCTTCACAAATACAAAGTCAGTTCTTACAACATCATTCATGTTAAAGCTGAAGGTATATGCCAGACATTCTGAGTGCGGAGACACTCTGCCCTTGATGTTCTGTGTCGCAGTGTCTGTGTCTGATTGTTTCTATCTTACACATTTAATACATTCTATATATACACCACCAATGTGGGTGTGCAAGCATTACAAAGTCATTGTTATTGATACAATATGATTGTTGATAAGTCTAATTAGGTCACCCCATGTTCCGTGGACACTCAGAAATAGATAAGAGCTTGTAACATGTATTATTGTCTGTTCATGTCACCCAAGATCAACCATGCCGCAGTGGGAAATGCATGTAAGAAAAATGTCCAAAAAATAGAAGATTTTACAGGTCCAGTAGCATATTCCTTCAAAACGTCCCTGTACAGGTCTCAAAACTGTCCTGAATTCAGCAAGACAGTACTAATTCAGACTTCTGTCCCAGCATTCTCTGTTTGTTACCTATTGTATCTCTTTTGGAGACACCAGAGAATTGTCCCTAGAAAGTGTAGTGCAAGTGCATCATTAAACATAAATGTGCTGTGCTAAGGGCACTAGAACCATTAATTGTAACAGCATTCTATGCACGGTTCACCCAGCCAGTGTGATTGGCAGTGTGCATTCACTCCAGGTTGACATGCCCCTTCTTTGGTCAGGATCCAGCATTTGAGCAGGGCCAGTAGTACAGGTTGTGTCGCTGGCTTTCCCCATTTAGGTCAGGCCATCAGCATCCCGCTTTAGATACTTTCCTATGCTGGGAGGCATGCTAAGTACATGCTAAGTCACTTTTAATGCTGTTAAACAACACTAAACATAACCCTGTTTTACTGCTAAGCAGATGTAAAGAAGAAAACTAAACAATCTTAAATAGGAAGCCAAGGTTTAAAATATAATATTTATTATCACAGTACCAGTTCTACTTCTACTCATTTAATGCTGTAGATATGGGGCCATATTTAAACATAGTCCCCGGTCAGATAAATTATGTTCATGACTTTTTATTAAACAATATTTCAAAACTATTTTGTGCCAAATTATTAAAACACAAAATATATCTGTTCCAGTGAAAATGCCGGAAATATATGTAAAATGCACATCTGTGTAAAAGTTTCCCTGATAATATGTAACTATGGAATAAAATATCTCAGTTTCTATATATATATAAAATGCTGTATGTGGAGTTTTTTTCCCCTCTATACTTAATGCAACAACAACAAATGAAAGAAAACAATAAATCAGAGAGAGATAAAATAAAAGCATCAAAAAAGTAGACAAGGCAACACAATCCTGCTGAAGAAACAATATGGGCACTTAACATTAGATACTTAGATAATAATCTGAAAAAACTGTGTCCTTTAAAACTCTTCTCAAACTACTATTATACACTGTAACTAAAATATAACATAGTAAAATCAATAGCATATAATAAACATGCAATACTGGAAAGCACATTTTTCGATGCACCTTTATGGCATCTTAAAATCATACATAAACTGTAAGGTCCACATCAGTGGGTTAATGACACAACTGTCACCTATTAGCATCATGTGAGAAAACTGTTCTGACTCACCTCACCCTCTAAACCAAGCGGTCAATATCTGGGTGATCCCTTCTGCTGGTCACTGAGAGCATCAAGCAGCTTCCCATCAGCCGGGGTAGAGGAAACAGAAGATCCTCCATCCCGGTAAGCGGCTTGCAGCTTGGCTACGCTTCATGGAGGTAGATGAGCTGGCACAGCGGCGGGAGAGAGACCACAAAAGGATCGGTGAGTGACAAAGAGACACACAGAGGGCGGCTGAGGGGGCAAGGAGATGCACAGAAGAGCTGGGAACACACAGAGAGACACACAAAGGGGCTGGGGGCAAAGAGACACAGAGAGTTGCTGGGGTGAGAAGAGAGACACAAAAAGGGGCTGGCTAGAAAGAGACACACAGAGGGGCTGGGGGAAGAAAGAGAGCCATGACGGTGCTGTGGGCGAAGAGACACACACGGGGAAAAGGGAAAAATGAGTTTGGGGAGAAAGAGACACACAAAGGGACTGGGTGAAGAAGGAGACACACAACGTTGGCAATTTTTGTTTTGGGTTTGGGTGCAAGTAGATGGACTTGCCTAGGGCTCAAAATAGTCTCACAATGGCCTTATCTGTAACACCGATTTCTAGTCCACCATCTCTCCTCCATCAGTCTTCATTGATGTTTGATGACACTTCCCCAAGCAGGACAAACATCCTGTGTGATGCCGACAAGCTGTGTTCACTGTCAGCATGCTGACATCTGAATGGAGTGACATCAGTCACTCCTTTTCTATACTCCATAGGCAGCTCTAGCAGCGTCAACTAGCCAATTACCACAGCACACACAGCACACACACCGTGGTTGCTATTTGCAGAAAGTAGAAAGGCTACATGTGGAAGGTCTCTTCTGCTCTCCCTTTTTAGTAAATTCTTCAGCATAGTCTATGCCCAAGAACTAATTGACAGTTGGGGTAAAAAAAACTATTTTTAAACAGGTTTGCCTCCCATTAAACATTTGCTAGAAAACTGTCTAGAACCCATAACTAGAAATCACAGGGCCCCGGTGTGAGAAATCACTGGGGCCCCCTAATGCCTCTCATCCCCCCCCCCACACCCGAGCCCCTCCATGCTTCTCTGTCCCACTTTCCCAGCCCCTCCATGCTCCTTTTCCCACCCCCCAGTTTCTCCATGCATCCCATTCCCTCCCAGCCTCTCCTTGTGTCTAATTCTCTCACCCCAGTCCCTCCATGTGTCCCATTCCCTCCCCCTCAGTCCTGCCCTGTGTCCCATTCCCTCCCCCCAGCCCCTCTATGTGTCTCATTCCCTCCACCAGTCCCTCCATGTTTCCCATTCCCTACCCCCAGCCTCTCCACGTGTGTCTCCATTCCCTCCCCTAGCCTCCCCATGGGTATCCATTCCATCTCCCCCCCTCCCATGCCCCCTTCCAGACGCTCCATGGGTCCCATTCCCTCACCCCTGCCCCTCTAAATGTTTCACTTCCCTCTCAGTGCCTCCATGTGTCTCATTCCCTCCGCCCAGGACAGACACATTTAGATTATTTAATAAGACTGATAGGTATAAAGAGTCCCTCCTCCGCTTACACCACAGTCTTTTTTTCCTGTCCTTAGCCAGTTCTACAGGACTTAAAAAAAACTTTTTATTTTTTTACCACCTTCCTGCATTTGTCGTGGGTACTTTCCAAGTGAAGTTAAGCCTCTCTTCATTTGATGAAACCAGTAAACGGCCTGCAAGAGCAGGACTAACTGGGTTAGGTTCAGTATGAGTACTGAACTGCTATGTGGGAATATGGTGTTCTGAGGGAGACACATATGCAAGGTAAATTGTGGGGTTGGACCTCCTTAAAATTTCCTGTTGTGCATAACCCCTATAAATTTAGGCCAAAAATCCCCCTTACAAGGCAGCTCTTTGGGATCCATACTTGCACAGGGGATCCTCCCTTGGAAGGAACCCTCTGGGGACTCTGTTGTTCCTATTTTAGGTTACCTGAACAGTAGGTGTGCGTTGTATTCCCCTGAGAGGGGGTTGGTTTAAGCCGCTGGGGTCTTTTTTTATTTTCAGCCACAGGTTCCTCATTTCGAACGCTGGAACGCAGTATGCGTTCCAATGGGCAGAAGTGATGTTTGCGGTTATCGCCGCATGACCGGAGAGACGCTAGAACGTATTACGTGCGTTCCAGCATCCTGTGCATGTGTTTCAACCGGCTCTATTTGAAATCAGCGTGGGCTGGGGTTCACTGTGTGCCTGCTTAGAGCATCTGATGGTGTCCTGGGTACAATCCTTCAATCACCTTATTTGAGATCATTGAAGCTGGTGATCTTCTGTTCTTTTGGCTGCTTGGATTTGTTTTCCTTGTCTAAAGGTATGCTTTTTTATTCTTTGCAGTTTTTCTTTGCTATTCACTGTATGCTTATGCATTTGATAGACCATGGATTTTAGTCCTTTTACATACTCTATTGATCTTGAATTATAGCATGGATTCTCCCTCTGCCTCTCTAGAAAACATAGGTGAGCCAATTACTTTTTCTTATAGAGTGTGTTAAAGAGTGCCAGAATAAGCCTTTTATTTTTATTTTTTCCCCTCCAAGAAAAGAAGGGATAAAACCAATAGATGCTTGAATTGTTCGTCTTATGTACCTTTGAGGAGAGTGCTTATTGAAAATAGCGGATGCTTTCAATAGAGGTTCCCAACAGGCAGGGCCGGATTAAGAGCCCAGTGGGCCTGGTGCTGACAATTATGATGGGCCTAATTACAGAATCTTATCGACCAAAAACACTAAAACGGTCATACCTCACAAGCGTCATGTATCTGATGGAGATGGTGTTGGAGGGAAACTCATAGGATCCAGCTATAAGAAAACACATACTCTATGCTAATCTCTCTCTAATTTATGCTTTCATCGTTCAAGTAAATCCATACCCCCTAACAGCAGTGTCCAGTGAAGCAGGAAGTCAATGGGCTGGGTAAAAGGGTTGGCCACTGGTGCGAATCACGTCACCAGACCTGCCAAAAGGGGAGAACATGCCCAAAAAGGGGGCATGTCTGTCCAAAGAATTTGAAGGACAGCCTGGCATGAATGCATGTCAGGCTGCCCGCCAATCCTGCAGGCTGGCCAACTAAGGGCATACTATGCAGGCAGCATTCTGAGCTTGACATAAATGCGTCTAATGATGCGCTCACTCCATGCTTTCTAAGGACTGTCCCCTAGCACTCGCTAGTCCACTTGTCTCCTTATCTTCTTACTAGCAGGCAGAAGTTCCTGGTATACAGTCTGAGACAGAGAAAATGTGTATGTAGTGAGTGTAGAAGAAAGGAGGGGACATACCACAGTGTTAGAGAGACAAACAGCATTACCTAAACTAATTTTATTGTCAGCCAGTCCACACAGGTTTTGTTCCCATACATCCCTCTTAAGCTTCCAAACTTAAAGGGACACTATAGTCACCAGAACAACTACAGCTTATTGTATTTGTTCTGGTAAGTAGAATCATTCCATTCAGGCCTTTTGCAGTAAACACTGTCTTTTCAGAGAAAATAACTCCACTGGCCACTCCTTAGATGGCTGCTAGAGGTGCTTCCTGGGGCAGTACTGCATAGTGTGCAGCACTGCCATTCAGTGTCTCCACCCTATGCATGCAGACACTGAACTTTCCTCATAGAGATGCATTGATTCAATTTATCTTTATGAGGAGATGCTGATTGGCCAGGGCTATGTTGGACTTGTGCTGGCTCTGCCCCTGATCTGTCTAGTTCACAGTCTCAGCCAATCCTATGGGCAAGTATTGTAATTTGCTCAGACCACCACTTCTGATGATGTCAGCAGACAGTCAGTTCAGAGGCAGAGCCAGCAGCTGCAGACTTGAATACAAGTTATATTTTACTATACTTAGGGAGGCAAGAAGTGGCCAGGGTGGTGGTTTTAACATAATAGGGTCAGAAATACATGATTGTGTTCCTGACCTTGTAGTGCTCCTTTAAGCAAGAGTATGTGAAGAGTAGTTAGGGTTGCCACCTTTCTTGGGAAAAAATACCAGCCTTAATCATTTGTATAATCACAAGGAGTGACATCAGAGAAAATTCTGTAAAATCACCAACAGACTACTCACAGTTTGATTCTGCTGTATAGATGGATTGCTCCCAATGTCTCCCTGTCTCCCAGTGTCTCAGTCTCGCAAGTCACCCAGTGTCTCAGTGTCCCTATGTATCACAGTGTCAGTGTCCCCATGTCGCCCAGTCCCCTAGTCTCTCAGTGTCTCATTGCCCACATTTCTCCCAGTGTCCCAATGTCTCAGTGTGTCCCCATGTCACTAGGACACAGTGAGACCCGGGGACACTGAGAGACATGGGGACACTCAGAGACCCGGGAACACACATACCTGGGGACACTGGGAGACATGGGGACACTGAGACATTTAGGGAAACTGGGAGAAATGGGGACACTGAGACACTAGAGACACAGACACTGAGACATGGGGACACAAACATTTGGGGACACTAAGACACTAGGGACACAGAGACATGGGAACACAGACACTGGGAGACTAGGGGACACTGGCTGGGAGACAGACACTTGGGGACACTGGGAGACATGGGGACAGTTGTGGACATAGACATGGGGACACTGGGACACATAAGGACACTGGGAGACATGGGGACACTAGGCACACTGAGACACTAGGAACACAGACACTGGGAGACATGGGGACACTGCAACATTTGGGGACACTAAGACACTAGGGACACAGATACATGGGAACACAGACACTGGGAGACTAGGGGACACTGGCTGGGAGACAGACACTTGGGGACACTGAGAGACATGGAGACACTGAAACATTTGGGGACACTAAGACACTAGGGACACAGAGACATGGGAACACAGAGACTGGGAGACTAGGGGACACTGGGAGACTAGGGGACACTGGGAGACTAGGGTACACTGGGAGACTGGGGAAACTGGCTGGGAGACAGACACGTGGGGACACTTGTGGACATAGACATGGGGACACTAGGCACACTGAGAGACATGGGACACAGACACTGGGAGACTTGGGGACACTGAGACACTAGGGACACTGGCTGGGGGACATGGGGACACTGGGAGAAATGGGGACACAGTGTCTCCATGTCCCAATGTCTCAGTGTCTCCCAATGTCCCTATGTCTCATAGCGTCCCCATGTATCTCAGCATCCCCATGTGTCCCAGTGTCCCCTAGTGTCTCAGTGTCCCCATTTTTTCCAGTGTCCCCATATGTCCTAGTGTCTCAGTGTCCCCTAGTGTCTGTGTCCCCTAGCGTCTGAGTGTCCCCATATGTCCCTTAGTGTCCCCTAGTGTCTCAGTGTCCCCATGTGTCCCCTAGTGTATCAGTGCCCCCATGTGTCCCTACTATCTTTCCCCCCATCCCTCACTTACTGTAGAGCTGTTGTCTGGACTCTGTGCTGTGTTGCTGCTCCCTCATGGATCAGTGAGTAGTAGAGAGAGGCAGGGACATGCTGTAACTTCCTATACCTGCCTCTCTCCACACACAGTGACCCCTACTGGCCAGTGCTGGTATTGCAGAGTAATCTCCATTTATTCTGAAAAAAATACCTGCATTTGTATTGCTGGTATTACTGCAATACCGGCACGGCCAGACAGCCTCAAATACCGGCTGTGCGAGTAAAATACCAGTCAGGTGGCAAACCTAAGAGTAGTGTGTAAAAAAAAATGGGCCTATTCCATGGGCCTGGGCCTGGGCCTGGAGCTGCAGCTCCATCAGCCCCTATGTTAATCCGGCCCTGCCAACAGGACGACCTTAAACATTGGATTTCACAAGCTATTGCTGAGGGCCAGGGGCGTACCTAAAACATTTGGCACCCGGGGCGGGTCCTATTTTTGGAAACCCCCCCCCCCCTCCTCAACTTTAAATGTAAAAAACAAACAAAAATGTTTTTAATGTATATAGCACTGAGCAGTGTTTGTGTGTGAATGTATGCATGTTTTTGTATGGAGTATGTGTGAGTGAATGTAGGGGTGTGTTTGTATGTAGTGTTGGCGTTTGAATGCAGGCATGCATTTGTGTGTTGTGTGGTATTTGAATGCAGTGATGTGGTTATATATAATGGTGGGGTTTGTATGTAGTGTTGACGTTGAAATGCATGAGTGTATTTGTGTGTAGTGTTGGCGAGATTTTGAGATATATGCACATATACACATATACACACACACGCAGAAACACTATGCTCTGCATGCTGGCATCTGACAACACATTTGCATATAATTCACATTAGCCACACAGATTTTTTGTTGTGGGCTGGCTGACACCTCTTTACTTTGATCTTTGTTTAGCAGATAACTCCCCTATTTGCTATCCTTATGTGGGCTTGTCATATTTAAGGACACCAAATAAGGGAAATATCTGCTAAACAGCACCCTCATTTGGTATCTTTAAATATGGAAATCTCGCATACAGGCACCAATTCAGGGAATTATATTCTAAACAGCTAAAGGATCAAAATTAAAAAAGCCCTTTTCTTATTTTCAGTTGTTTAGTAGATAAATCCCTTATTTGTTATCCTTATATTAGATTGCAATATTTAAGGACTCCAAATAAGGGAGCTATCTACTAAACACATACACAGAGATACACACAATCACACACATAATCACAGATACACACAAACACAATCACAGACCCACACACATACAATCACAGACACACAATCACATACACACACAAACATTACATACATACACACATTTAATAAATAAGAGGTCCACCCAGCCTCCCTACCTTGCTCTGGAAGGGCTAGAGTGGATCCTCAGTTCCTGGTGGTCAGTGGTTGCTGCTGGGATCTCTGTGCTCTTCCTGCACAGGTTCCTTGCACGCCCTATAATGACGCAGATGCCACGATGACACCATATCCCGGCTGCCGTCTCACTGCAGGGCGGAGACCGTCAGACACAGTCAGATGCACACAGTCCCACACACAGTCACAGGGAGACAGTCACACATACACACACTCAGTCACAGACGGTCACACACACACACACGTACACACGCACGCAATCATAGGCAGATAGTCACACAGGCACACACACACAATCCCAGGCAGGCAGACAGTCACACACACACAGACAATCACAGGCAGTCACAGATAGTCACACACACAGTCAAAGACAGTCACAATCACAGTTACACACTCTCTCACTTACAGTAAGCTTGGGCTGGAGGAGGAGTGGATTCAGTCCCTTTGGCTCCTGTGTTGTAGTTGGGTAAGCAGGAACTCCTTCCTGCTTCGCCTCTGTGTGTGAGGCCGCCCACGCATCCGTCTTGGCTCCGCCCCGCGCCCGATCTGGCTCCGCCTCCAAATCTCCGTGCAGCCAGGTCTCCTGCTTGCTCCCAGTCCCAGTGCGTGTGAGCTGTGTCGGCTGCCCGGCGCCCCTGCTGCTATGGCACCCGGTGCAGCCATACAGCTCACAGACTCCCAAGCCTGGCCAGCCCTGGTGGCACCCCCCTGCCTGATGGCACCCGGGGCGGACTGCCCCCCCACCCCCCCTTAGTACGCCACTGCTGAGGGCTTTAAGTCTACCATGGATAAAAGTGGTCCTTATAAAAGAAACAGAGCAGAACCTCAGTCTTCATGCACTGATGAAGACCCTGATATATTGGAGGTCTCAGATGACGGTGAGGAGGAAGTTGATAATACAAACAAATAAAGTGATTTAGCGCACATATATAGGAATGAATTTACCTTATGAAATATATAAACATATATAACACAGGTTCTTCGTGTGAAATTATTCTTTAACCTATATAAAATAAATATGCATACACATGGTGTAATCTGTATTTACATGAAATATAATAAGTAGGAGTAGTCTATAAACTCACAACAATTTTTTGAGCCTATTAAAAGTTGGCTCTGGACTTTTAGCGCATTTCATCTCACTCCAGGAGATAAGTAGAAAAATGTATTCGACAGTCACACCAACAGAAACTCAGGAGCTTGGTAGTGTCAGCAACAAAGATTCCAGGATCCCAGGTGACAGGTATTAAGAAAATGTATTAAACTTCAATGTATCAAATAAAATGAAATAAATAAAAGCACAACGCGTTTCAACCTCTGTAAGGTCTTCCTCAGGTATAAGTATCCTAACAGCTAAGCGAGACTAGCCTGCAAAAGCTTGTGTGTTATTCACAGATTACAATGCAAATATGATTATACTGCATGTATACATTCTTTTAGCTTGTGACACAGCATGCCAATTCTAAGTTTAGATAGAGCAGCGATGTTACCAAGTACCAAGCAAGCCTCAGATATTTTCAGCTAGCATGTTAATCCCTAGGCTGTAAGATTAATCAGTATACTGCATTACTAAACTCTGAGACAGGCAGATTTTCTGTGCAACTATGATCCATTGTTTAACCTTTAACATGTCTCCTATCTTGAATATAAAAAAAATGTGCTATGTATTTCAATGCCATACCTATGTTAATGTATGTTTCCAAACCTGCTTGCACCTGCTATTGTGGCAGTACAAACATGATTGTTCAAGCTATGCACAAATAAAATAAAGAATTAAAAAAATAAAAATAACAAAAGATATTAAATATATATAATTAATATATATATATATATATATATAAACAGATATTGTAAAAAATATTTGCTTGTTATGTTAAGAATATAGATATATAAAAAGACCAATGATAGACATCAACCCAGACAGTATTAAAGAGAGCACATAAAACAAAATATAAATCATAAAATACAATTGATCTCAAAATCTATATTGAGCCCTAGAGGGGTTAATATCCTCATCTCAAATTCCATTTTGATTCCTGTAGGCTCAGTTTTTTTAGCTAAGTCTCCCCCTCTTCAATGATTATTTACTTTTTCTGTTCCATAAAATTCGAAAGTGCTAGGGTCTTAGACACACTATGATTTATGAAACCTTTCTTAATATTTCTAATGTGCTCACTAATCCTAGTTTTACTCATTCTAGATGTCTTGCCGACATACTGATAACCACATGTACATTTTATTAAATAAATTACATTTTTGGTGTGACATGAAATGAATAGCTACTCTAGTGGGTGTCTGGAAAAGGTGGAGTTAACACTTCAATGTACCGGTAATTATTACAGGTTTGCTGAAACCACAATGTTGTACATTGCATGGTTAAGGGGACAAAGGCACTGCATCCAGACCACTCCAATGAGATTAAGTGGTTTGGGTGCCTAAAGTGTCCCTTTTGTGTTGGTCAATATCTTGAATGTCTGAGAATGTAGCAAGGAGCTTCCATTTGCTCAACGTGTAGGGGCAGCTCATTGGCTGTGAGCATCAGTTAAGCATTCACAGCCAACGA
Organism: Pelobates fuscus; assembly: GCF_036172605.1. Lineage (NCBI taxonomy): Eukaryota > Metazoa > Chordata > Amphibia > Anura > Pelobatidae > Pelobates > Pelobates fuscus. The sequence goes on along the minus strand of NC_086318.1, from coordinate 221,189,617 downwards.
GCAATCCTCTGTATCTCCAGACTTAGCTCAGAGCTTTGTAGCTGCAGAGGTAAGCATCCAGTGGAACTCAGACAAGTTCTGGAGCTCTTTGACTAGTTAACCTGGTAAGTTATCAGGGACCTCTGGCAACATAAGTACAGTGGGCTTTAGTTTTCATGTTTCATTGATTGTTCATCTAACTGAACCTGTCATAAAAGGTACAACTGTTATCTTCAAAATGTATTTTTACAATATGTTGGTCAATCCATGCACTGAAGTCCCCAAATATGACACTTTAGTGTCAATAAGAAAGAACACTCATTCATTTGATTGCTTGTTGGTAGCCTGTGCCTAGCAGCATGCCAAAGTTATTATGAAATGCATGTTTGTATTAGTAGAACAAGAAGTTTTCATGAAAAATAAATATACAAAGATCCAGTATGTCCTTCCATGGCTAGTATAATCCAGCTTGCTGTTTAGGTGCCCCTCAAGCTAAAAGTGCAAAGGGTTATCATGTATCTGTGGACATAACTGAAACATTACTTGCCAATTCCAGCAAAAAAAAACAAAAAAAAAACAGTTTTCACAGTATACAGGTTTGTTAAGGGATGGAATGACCGCAAAAAATTTGCACTTGGGCAAACTGGACCTGGGTCCCTGATGACCAATTAAATATACCAAACAAGTTCTCCCTCCACACACTTTTGCTTTATTAGAGACATATTGCATTATAATACCTTAGGCTTAGGGGGCAGGGCTGGACCACCATGCTGTGAGGAAGCAAGAACAAACAGCTCCTGCTATTTTTCAACTATTAAGCTAACCGCAGCGGATAACTTACCCTTATGACCGCTGGTTCTGAGGCTGAGCCTTTCAATTCTCTCTCGGTCTCTGGGAGAGAGATCCTTGGTCCACGCTGCTGAGGCCTACTCTGGCGGTTTGTGAGGTGGACGGGCGCCGTCTACCCTGCTATCCTGCCCAATTGCAGAAGATCAGATCCTTGGTCCCACGTGATGCCTGCCCCGTTCTCCCCCTTTGGCCCGGGGGGGGGGGGGAAAGGTGATCCCGGTTCTCGCCTCAAGGGCCTCACCGCTATTAACAGCACAGAGCAACGAGAATCATCTCGAGCGGCAGAGAAGCTTCACCTAAAATGGCGGATGCTGTATGTTGGACCGACAACAAGGAGCACGCCGATTTCTCTCTGCAGGTTTTTGGGACTACCTGACACGGCGTCTCATCCTAACTGAAAGTCAAGAGCGGATCGATCACCCACCCCAGGACTTACCACAGCAGGGTTCCGAGTAGCAACTCTAGCTCTGCTCCAGAAACTAGCCCGAACAGGGATGCAGCGTCGGATACAATCCGGTACAGCTGCCACAATGCATGATCCACCTAAGAGCCCTCATCTTACAGTCGCCAGGGTGGACAATACACCGCGTACGACGAAGCCTTAATTCGTAGCAATTTTTGTTAATCATTTTGCATTTCCCACTATGAATGGGCATGTTATAGCTCTCACTTCAGAGTGGGGTCCCCAGGGTGACACATACTTCTGCTTTTTACTAAAGTTACTTGACTCTCTTTTCTTCAATCTTTAAGACTCCCTCTCAGTGCATATGCCTATACCAGCTACTAGTATGCTGTTGTCAAGCCTAGCACTGTGTTGATTTGTTTATCTTTCGAAAAAAAAATAATGTGCCGTATATCTATAATCTACATTGTTTACTAGCTATTACCTCTTACTATTGAATTTGCAATGTACAAGGTGATATTTTGACAATGCCATGTACATCAAAAATAAAGAATTAAAAAATGCCTTAGTGCTTACACCAACCCTATTTGGGGGAGATGCACATGATTATATTATGGGCATTAGCAGTACACAATATTGCAGTGGGACACTATAGCATTATTAATACAGTTTTGTGTTCCTTACAATATAGTGTTCCTTTAAGTGCAATAATTTGATTAGGTTAGAGTATATATTTTATTTAAAAGAAAACAATTACTCTACAAGCCTATGCTCTCTACCTTTCCTTCCCAGCCTACATAGTTTCCCTTTTTGGTCCAGCTACATTGTGCCACAATGACACAGTATTGGTTGCATTATATAAATTTGCTGCTGTCAGTTACATGTGGGAAATAATAAGCAAGCAAAGAATAGGGCTGTCATATCAGTGTTTTCACTCACCAGGTACACTTATCCTAAAAACCTGCAGTGTTCACCTGTCCTCCGATGGAGACAACTTAAACCTAAGTTTGAACTTGTAACACACTTATGCAGAACAAATTCAATACCATCAAATAATTCTGACTCAGATTTTTTTTTTTATTTGGTAAATTTTGTATGTACAGGATATTTTAATCATTTATTAGGTAGAACAACATATTTCTTGGTTTTCTGCAAAAACACAATTTGTTGCAATCAAAAGAAGTTATATATACATCACAACATGATTTACTCCCTTCAGTCTTACAAATGAAAATATGCCAATATATGTATATATATTATTCACTGATACAGCACAATCATAGTTATCCTTGTTCTGCTATTGCCTGTTCCTTGGCAGCTTGAACCAACTCTAAAAGACCCGGAAAGCATTTTATGTCTTCAGTCTGCAAACCCAAGTTCTGTATCTAAAAGAAAAGAAAAAGGCATGAACGACCATTATAAAATATTCCACTTCTTTTGAATAATATATATGTGTGTCACAAAGGAGTAGTGATTATTTATTTTACGGATTTACACAATTGGATACCAACTTTGTATCTTCATCCAAGTGGCAGTTAAAGGAACACTCCAGACCCCTGAAGCACTTCAGCTTGTTCAAGTGCTTTATGTGTGAAAAGTGTGTGTTAAAAATGCTTAATTTTGCAAAAAGTGCACATTTCAATAGAAATTGGCACATTTATAAATCAGCCTAGTGACACCTACCATGTTGTCAGTCAGACAACCTGTCATGTTACTTCCTGATTGTTTAGGTCAGTGGAGCTAAAATCAGTGGTGTATTCTGGATTTGTGCTGCCCTAGGCACGACTAAATTCGGCACCCCCTTATCTAAATTTGCCCCACCAATTCATGTCAAGGCCTTTTTTTTTTTTTTTTACTGACAGACACACACACACACACACACAGACAGACACTCATAATGACAGACATAAACACACACTCACTGGCAGTCACAAACATCCTCACTGCCAGACACACACACACACATTTTCTCATACACTCACTAATTATTAATATATATATATTTTTAATCTAAAAGGACATATCTCCCTCATCGCCCGGCTAGAATATTAGTACGTTAACACCTAGAGGGGGCCCTAAGGTGGCAGCCAGCTCTTGAGCCTTCCAGTACACAAGGCAAACAAGGCATTTACCTGGGCACTTGGGGCATTTTTTGCTGCCCCCCCTGAAAGTGCTGCCCTTGGCAAATGCCTTGTTTGCCTTGTGGTAAATACACCCCTGGCTAAAATCAAGACGCAGACAATTGCTGAGGCCAGCTTCCTTTCAAAGACTTCTATTTGAGCTGCACAGGGAAGTGTGTGTGATTGGACAACCACAGAATATCATGGCTGAGTTAAAAGAGGGTGGCTTGCAAAGGCTTCAGACAAGAGATCTGCAACTTTTGCAAGATGTTTTTAGATATACACTCAATGAAAAAATGCATATTTAAATGCTTACATGTTGTCATTGGCGTATGTCTACTGAGCAGTGATTTAAATTGTTTTGTATTTGGGCAGTGGAATGTCCATTTAAGCATCATGGGGGATGCAGTCTAAATAAAGATTTAAACTGAATTTGCCTTCTATTGTCTGATAGTGTAATAAATTCACAGATTACCTGATTTCCCATATATTCAACATCGAGTGCTAGCTGAAGTCTTATTTTGTTGTCATCACCAACACCACCATTTGATGCGTTACTTGCTGTTGTGTTTCTACGAGCTTGTTTAAGTCTCTTCAGACTTTCCTCCATCTTCTTCACAGAACTGAGGACATCTGATACAGTGTCAAAATACCTAGGTACAAAAGGGAAATTATACAAGTATAATGGCCGAACATATGAAATCAGATCAAAAGATTCAGGGAGCAAATTAAATATGCTTAAAGTGTCATGTAGACTAAAATTAACTTGGCAAAGTGTTTTTTCTTCTCCAATTAAACCATGGGAATCATTCACTAAATGGTGAGATGTGGTGATTTCAAAATAAACTTGAGATTTGTTTTTACCTTGGCTATTTGAGTCTAAATTTAGCAACAGGCCAGGGGCGGAACTACTGCCAGTGCGGCGGCACGGGGGCCTGCAAGCTCAGGGGGCCCATGCATTTATGGTCACCCGATGGGGATTGCTGAACAGGGGCCCGGTCAGGCGTTGCAGCCTTTTAAGAGTGTGACTGGGCCCTGAAGTACTAGCAGAGCTGGAAGGAAGAGAAAACTGGTCACTTTCGCCCAGCTTCAATAGACAGTGCCGCGTGGGAGGGGAGGCACATGCAGCAGACGCGACCCTCGTATTACCCTACTGTCAGTCACATACCTTTGTGCACATTCAGAAAGCGCACCTTTCAGCCATTTTTCTCTGACTGACTGACTGAGGAGAGTTTTGTATTCATTTTGAAGCTGATGAAGGGGTTTAACAGCATTGTCTACATATGGGGAAGCTTTTGTTGGTACCTCCTAAAAGAAAGGTAAACGTTTAAACAGAATATATAAACCAATAAGGCACGATATACAACAAAATACCCACATGAGTAGAAGTAACAATATGATTTGGACACATGGCTCTATATAGCCCCAGTATGGCTCCCTTGAATGGCAATGCTGGATCTAACAGATTTGTTTATTTAGAACTGCATACTCCCTTTCCCCAATCAAATCCTGCTTTTGTACGATGAGCGAATTCACATCATCCTGATTGTCTCATCATTCCAGATACCGGTACATGCATTTTGAAAATAGAATGGAAGAAACAAATAAAGAAAAATAAATAAATGGAATTTAATGTGAGCTCAATCTCATGGTTTCCCCCACTCGAGCAAGTTGTGAAATGGCCGAAGGGCATAATATATCTTTTTATAAGGAGAAGATGCATGCAAGAGCAGCAAATACTCCTGCTTGTCATTCCCTCTCATGATAAAAAAACAAACCAAAATAAACATTGAGAACTCCTTATTGGTGTACAGTTGCTTGTAAGAGTGCTTCTCAGTCATTGTTTTCCAATGAAAAGCTAATGTGTGGGTCTATATATACACATTAGCAGCTGTTATTACTAAAATTGTCTGAGAAACATACCATGAAAATACAATGTGTGTGGAAACCACAGAAAATAAATTAGCATAATTGCATTTAAACCACCAAATCTGACAGACGCAAAGTAACCCAAGTGATGTGGACTTGAATGTTACTATTCCACTATTCAGGACTAGTAAAGAAACTTTTTACCGAGGTACTTATCTCTACGCTGCAATAAGAATTATTAGTAAACCTTTGAAAAATGTTGCCTTATGAAAAAATAAATATAGTTATTTATACAATATTTTACCAGGAAGAATACATTTGGATTTCTCTCGTTTTCAAGTATGACATATATAATGAGAGTGTGAAAAGTGTGAATTACAAATCACTAAACAAAGTGGATTAAAGACCACAACTTGGTATTTAGCAGTTTGGTGTTTTGTGAATAAACCCAATAGAAAAAATGGCAAAACAGTGCTAATCATTCAAAGAGAAGCTACTCCAGAAATTTACAGCACTTACTCTGCCCAAATCTTTAGACATGGAGCCCTTATGACCTTGCTTCCACAGCCACTGCCTAATGTTAGGCATGCATGCCATCTATCTCACGCACACTCACTAATGCAGGGTTTCACAAAATTGCACGGAATCTAGAAGTCAGCCAACAAAGTTAGAAGCCTGTTGTTTTGTAACTAACCGATTCAATTTCAACGAAAAAAAAAATAAATTTAAAGGGACACTATTGTCACCAGACCCACTACAGCTTAATGCAGTGGTTCTGATGTCTAAAACCAGGCTTTTCAGAGACAAGGCAGTGCTTACATTGCTGCACCTCTATTGACAGTCACTCAGACTGCCACTTGAAGTGATGCCTACCTAAGTTCAGTATCTACACGCTCTAATGCATTGCATTGATGTGGGAGGTAACTTTAATCACTACTTTATCTGAACAGCAATGGCAAAGAGTATGCAACTTGATATGTCTGCGCTGTTGCTAGCAAAACGCAGGAATCTGCTTATTTTAACACAATTTTGGTACAGAACTCCACAGGTTATTGACCCTTCTTGTGATGTTAAATGTTGGAGGTGTCAGAACAAATTGGAACATACCTTTATGTGTGGTGGGAATGTCAAAAGATAGTGCCTTTTTAGAGGAGGATCCATGCAGTCATTAAGAGCTTTACCAATAACAGCCCCCTTCACACCAGCTCCATCTTTGCTCCACCACACCGGTTACGTCTCTATATTAGAGGTCAGTGACCATTGGTATACTGAACGTGGTGAAACCCCTGATGTCTTTAATTCTGGCAAAAAGCAGATCCTCCATCCTTTCAGCTCTGGTAGCTTATTGTGGTTAGCTGGAACGTAGCCATGGAGAAGCGTATGCATGGTTTCTTGGGGCGCATGCAGTCATACACAACATTTTGGCCTCAGTGGCTCTTTCAAGCATTGCTATGGGTATAGTCAAGGTTGCCAACAAAGTGGAGCCCATGGTCACCTGATATGACTGGTACTTCCCAATCTCATCTTAACTTTCTACCAAACCTCTTCTTATAGCCCCTCCCCTTTTTTCCATCTATGTATTGATTTACACACATTGTATTGTATTATGACAAACATACTGGTTTACTTGCAACTGATACTTCTAAACTGAATTCTTATTATACAGCGTTGATTATTTTCTTCAATACGTCAGTATAGTCAGTAAGTATTGGCTCTGTGTAAAACCACAATAACTTGGTACTTGTGAACTTTGGAATGGAGGCAATTTTCCTCATAGTCATGGTTTTAAACCGCAAAACAAAGAACTCTTATTCACCAATATATAAAAATGAAATATTACATTTAATTTGCATTAAAAGTATTACTAACCTTATTTGTCCTCCTGTAAAGCCTGGGGATTTCCAGAGCACCTTTTAAATATACAATGCAAGACTCACTAAGGTCAAGTGTAATTTTGTTATTTATTGCCAACAGAGGTGTGGATAATGCATTGCAAGTGTCTTCCAAGGCTCCTAGGGAATTCAAATTCAAGAATAAAAAAATAAATAAAATTATAGGTATTTAATTTAACAAGAACAATCAACATATAGAAGCTTTTTCTTTTATTTCCTCTACATGCTCTGCCCATTTTTTTAACCAGTAGATCATGTTTTAGAATCCCCATCACTACCATGCATTATAGGGACCTTATTATTTGGCAGCCCAATACATACATGTCCCAGTCTACTTGAGATTACACTCCTAAACAATACATCCTACTATTTTACCCAAGAAAATGCTGAATGCTTCCCGCACAGAAATACATTGCTTGAAGGCATCTCTATGACGAGATGCTGATTGGCAAAGTACAGTGTTTTGCAGCCCATGCCTAATAGCCTCTCAATGCTTTCTATGGGAAAGCATTGGATTGGCTGAGATCATCAAGATTGAGGAGAGGCTAGACGCAGAATAGAGAAATTAACATAACTTTATACTCCATTTTGAGCCAGGGACCTAACCCTATATTCCAGCAATATATATTGTTTAAAAAATGTTTGTATTCCTAACAGTATAGTTTTCCTTTAATATAAGTGGGAAAAAAGGTTTGTTTTTTGTGTATTTTGCCCAATAAAGGTTGCTCCGTGGTCTTAATTGGAAAAGGATTATACTGTTAATGGATTCTGTGCTAAAAAAAAACAAACAAACAAAAAAACCCTCTTAATTAAAACAAAGTACTAGTAAGTTCTTAATTAAAAGAAAGTATTGGTAACTATGTTGATCAAAAAATAGCATTTTATTGCATTGTTTTAATAACTGTTTGGCTATCACACCGTATAGATAAATCTATGAAAGAAAGAAAATAATCTTGCATGGGTTAGAGTATCAGGAGGTTGCCATGCACCTGTCCTGATTTGTCTGGCTCATACCTGTAATAATTAGTAAAAATCCCCTTCTTTCAAATACATCACAGTAATAAACATTTGAGTAAACTACAAGGGCAAGCATTAGGGTCTTCTCTACAGTGAACCCCTACACCACTATGATGCAGATTCAATAATGAGGTTTTCCTCACACATAATGGTCATCCCATGTGATTCTGACACTTACACAATTATAATGACATGATGTAACTTGGTTGTAACTCACATAGATAAAAGGAGCAGTTTTGCAATGTTCTTTGAACAAATACAGCAGACAGAAACTGCCAACTAGTTTACTTAGGGTGCTAACCAACTAAAAAAAGATGGCAAAGGCAGAGTGAGCAATGCATTAATTCTTTTTTTTTTCAACTTTATTCATTTTCCAAATACCAAAAGAGACTAAAAGGATATATAAAAGTGCACGTTTCAAGCGTCATCATACAAAAAATTTGCATAAATTAGGTTTGTTGCCTAGAAATGTGCACACACCAAAACTAAAACAACATATATAAAGGTAGTCAACATTCACACCAGATTCAAACATCACAAAAACAAAACCAGACTGTACCCAATGGTGCGGGGACAAAAATCAGTTTAAATTATATTATGGGTAGGTAATGTATCGAATATCATAAAAAATAAATCCCTTGTACAATTGATATTGACCTTTAATTATAGAGAAGGACTTTTCCATTTGGTATTGGAAATCAATCTGATATTTAAATTTTTTTTTTTGTGTAATATATTTTATTGAGTTTTCATTCTTTATACATGTTACACATTTCCAGGACACAGTTAAACATACAGAAACCATAATCACAGTATTACATGAGTTCGGTTTAACATTTATTCACACATTATATGCATAGATTGTATCATAAGAGGGTATGCCGCATTCCCTATAATAAGCATCATTTTTGTAGTTGTGTGTATCAGTTCTTGAACAGAAGGTCAACTATGTGACACCTGCTGTGCCGTCAATGATGTCCTTCTTCTATTCCCTTATGCGAACTCTATGGCAGTCTTTGTCTGTGTTCCTGGTCTACTATAACTCAAACTAGTATTTAACAGTGGGGTGGGGAAAAAATAGGGGGGGGGTATGAGTGTACCAGGGTATCAGAGTTATTGGTCGGTTTCGGTCGGGGACCTGCCTTCATTGTTATCTGCTAGTGGGATACTCTTTGTTTGTTAATCTCCAGGCGTCCCATTTTTCCCAAGCTGTCTGCCAAAATTGTTTCCCTTTTTTTTTTCTGCCTTGCGGCTGTTTCATAGGATTTGGTGGTTTCCACCATATCTAAGTATGTGCCAATAACTGGAGTGTTTACCTTTAGCCACATTTTACTTATAGATGTGAGAGCTGTGACAATTATATGGTAGGTGAGGTATAGGTCAGTTTTTTGTAGGTCTTGGGGTAGCATTAATAGCAGGAAGAGTTCCGGGGAAATTTGTATGTCATTACTGATGAGTTTCTTAATGATATTTGATATGTCTTCCCAGAAGGGTTGTACTTTTGGGCAAGTCCACCATATGTGGAGCATTGTGCCGGGTTCTGTAAGGCACCTCCAGCAATTCCCCGACTGTCTTTTATCATATTTGTGTAGTGTTTGTGGTACTATATACCAGCGATAGAGTACTTTCCTACTCGTTTCTACATGTGATGTGTTTAGCGTGAGATGTTTGTGAGCCCACATAATTGTTAGCCAGGTGTCGTTGGGCATATTCAAGTGTAGGTCTCGTTCCCAAGCCCGTACAAAGGGCAAAGATTTAGGTAATGTTTGGGGTCTAGTGATCTTATATAAAGTAGATAATAGCTTTTTCGGTTGCTGGTTAGCTACACATATTTTCTCTAGCGGTGACAAGGGGAGTCCCTGGTTGTGTAATTTGCCCTCCATGGTCTGTTTCCGCACCCATGAGTGCAGTTGTAGATATGCGAAATATGCTCTTTTGGGTAGTCCAAATGTTTCGGAAAGTGATTCGTAGGGTGGAAGGCGGCCCTCTGGCATGATCTGGAAAAGGCATTTGATGCTGTGGTCATTCCATAGACCACTATCGAATCCAGGGATAAGCACATAGAGTGCCCGCATTTGCAATGCTGGGGATATATAAGATGCCGGGTAGTGTTTTGTCACATGTTTATCCCATGCCTTGAGGGTGGCAATGGTCGTGGGACAGGTTTGCGTAGATTTTGGCCTTTGATGTTTAGGGATCCAGGCCAGGACTGGCAATGTTAACCCGCCCGTGTTTATCCTTTCAATCTGGTGCCATGGTGGCATTGTGTCGTGATGGAAAGTCCCTATAAGGGTACTCATGAGGGCTGCTGTGTAATAACTTGCTATTTCTGGCGCTCCCATTCCTCCATCTTTGAAAGGTTTATACATGGTGGTCGCTGCCACCCTAGATCTTTTACCTCCCCATATATAACTATTTAGTGTGCGTTGAGTTTCAGTAAAAAATTCTTTTGGGATGCAAATTTGGAGTGTCCTGAACAGATATTGTAGCTTGGGCAGAATCATCATTTTTATTGCAGCTATCCTGCCCGTCCAGGAGACATATTTCCCTTTCCACCCCTGTAACTGCTGTTTGATGTTGCGTAGTAGTGGGAGGTAGTTTGCTTTGTACAATTTCTTGGTCGTTGGTGTGAGGTGTAGCCCCAAGAACGTTAAGTGGTCCCGTCTCCAGTCATATGAGTAGCTATTTTGTAGGTTAGTGAGTTGGGTTGTCGTGAGATTGAGGCCCATCGCCTGCGTCTTACTGACATTGAGTTTATAATAAGAGCATTGACCGAATTTTGTCAGAATATGTTGCAGGTAAGGCAGGGAAGAGTCAGGGTTTGATATGGTTAGCATCACATCGTCAGCAAATAATGTTATTTTATGTGTTTTCCCCCCTATTGTTATCCCCTCTATGTCCGGTGAATCTCTTATTCGCTGAGCTAATGGTTCTAGTGCTAATATATACAAGAGTGGTGAAAGTGGGCAGCCCTGTCGCGACCCATTGGAGACCTGGAAGGACTTGGAGACAAACCCGCCATTGGTTATTCTCGCTGTAGGGTTATCATATAAGGCAGATATCAACATTATTAGAGTCTCCGGGAAGGCAAACTTCTTTAATACAGCTGTTAAGTATCCCCAGTGTAGCCTGTCGAACGCTTTCTCTGCGTCTAAGGACAAGGCCACACTGGGTTCTCCCGACAGCTGAATGTTATGGAAGATGTTAATTAGCTTCCTAGTCCCGTCGGAACCCAGTCTGCCCCGCACGAACCCCACTTGATCATCTCGAACTAGTTTAGGTAGGATTGTTCCCAGTCTATTTGCATAGATCTTAGCCAGTATCTTTAAATCTGTATCTAGGAGTGAGATGGGTCTTAGGTTTTGGCATTTATTGGGTGGTTTCCCGGGCTTGGGGAGAGTAGTTATATGAGCTAATAACATTTCCTGTGGTATTTTGCCTGACTGGAAGATTCCATGGTAGAGTTTTTCTAAGAAGGGGGTTAGTACGTGAGAGAAGGTTTTGTAATAGGCGTTGGTAAAGCCATCTGGGCCTGGGGATTTCCCCTTCGGGAGAGTTTTGATAACTCCTGCTATTTCAGTCTGGGTGATGGGTGTCTCCAAAAAGGAACGGTCTATCTGTGAAAGTTGTTGCGTGTTCACATCTGCTAAGAATTCGTCAATGTCTGAGGGAAGTGGCTGATGTGTATGAACATCTTTTTTAAGGTTATATAACCTATCATAGTAGTCTGCAAGCGTGTCATTGATGTCTTGAGGACTATACACTTTATTTCCCAGTTGGTTAAAGAGAAACGGTATTTTTGAATTTAGTCTCTTCTGCCTCATGAGGTTTGCGAGGGCCTTTCCCGCTCTATTTCCCTGTGTGTATGTGCGGAGTTTTAGCCTATAGGATATAGTAGCTGACGTGCGGACTTGAATATCATTTAATTGTTTCTTAGTTTGGTCTATGCGCTGCTGAGTAAGCGTTGATGGGTTCGTTATTTGTGAGTGTGTGTCCTCCCTGAGTCGTCTCATGAGTGTTAAGTAATGCGCTTTCGCCTGTTTGTGTAAATATGATGCTTGACTAATTAGAAGCCCTCGGATATAGGCTTTATGTGTCAGCCACGTTGTGGCCATAGAAACCTCCGGAGTGTGGTTTATATCAAAGAACTTTTCAAGTTCCTCAGTTAGTTTAGTGACCAGTTCAGGGTTGTGTAGGAGAGCCTCATTTAGGCGCCACGGTGATGTGACACGGGACTGGAATTGGTCTGGTAAGGATACCATTACCGGTGCGTGATCCGACCACACAATGTTACCTATTTCACTGCTTAATGCAGTCGGCAATAAATCTCCTGAGACAAATATAAAATCTATTCTAGAATAGGTTCTGTGGACCGAGGAATAAAAGGTGAACTCCTTGTCATTCGGGTGTTGCGCCCTCCATATGTCATATAAGTTATGTTCCATAAGAGTTTTTACTAATGCTACAGCCTGTTTGCTCAGTGTTTTGCATCTTGACGAGTCAGCTGTTTGCGTGGTATCTAGTCTAGGTTGTAAGGTGTGATTTAAGTCTCCGCACAAAATAGTGGAGGAGGGATATGTCTGGGGTATTCTATGTAAGACTTTCTGGAGAAAATTTCTCTGTTCCGAGTTAGGGCTATAAATCCCCACCAACGTGTACAAAGCATTATTGATTTTACAGTGTACAATTAAAAAACGTCCTTGTGTGTCTTTTTTGAGATGTAAGAGTTCAAATGTGATGGTATTGTGTATGAGTAGTGATACTCCTCTTGATTTAGATGAGTTCGTGGAGTGGTATTGTATAGGATATTCTTTGCTCGCAAATGCAGGCACCCTATTGTGTACAAAATGTGTTTCCTGCACACATAGTATGTCTGATTTATTGCTTTTTGCATCGTCAAGGAGGAGTCTCCTTTTATGAGGTGTGTTCAACCCTCGGGCATTAATTGACATTATTTTCAACATTTGTGTTTAAGTGTAGATCAATGCCGTAATAACAATACAGGATATGACTAAATTTCCTCTTCAAACATTTGGTAGAACCATTGCAGTGATCCCTCAGCAGATATGCTAGATACGACCTGAGACCAGTGGTTATCAGCCCTGTTAATTTAAGGGAATATTGGTTGTGGGTTCGTTTCAGATTTAACCCTGTCAGGGTATGCGACTGATCCCTGGAGTTTGGGGAAGGGAAATGTGAACTGGGAGGGGGGGTCTGTAACTATATACAGAATGTCTCGTGCAGAGACAGTATGTGGGTATACCACATCTGGAGGATAGAATAGAAAACTTTCTATCATAACGTGGCTATTGGGCACCTATTCGCGCCATAATAGGGTACATCCACTACAGAGTATTTTGTTATATAATGCCTTGCTTGCTGTTTGTCATCTGCGTATAGATGACTTATATAGTCTTCGGGGATTCTCATGTTTTGTAATTAACTTTAGTCGACCCTTCCCTGTCCTGATCGGGTGTTGTTACATGTCTGGTTCAGGTTTGGGTATACCTTATTTTATCGTTTTACTGTGCCCTTCCCTCCTCCCGACATTAACAAATATGCATGTAACTGTATACAGTCTAAGTCTTATTACTTTTCCCATCGCTAGCATCTTCCCCCCTCCATTAAGCCCTCTATATGACAATCTTTATATATCATCGTCCATATACTAGGGGCCTGGGTCTCAGGTCCCCTTTACCTCGTGGGCTGATAGAGTTCATAGGGTCAGGAGCAGTGGGCACCATCTTATTATGGGTCAAGGTGCACAGTCCGGTTCTCGGTGTTGGAATACTGCCCGGTAGGTTGCACGTGCATCTCCTGATGGGAGTAATAATCCAGACACTTGGTCTCCCAAGCTGAAGGTCGCGGAAGAGGTTTCGGGTGGGTAAGTTCGGGGATTTATCTCCTCGGCAAACAGTCCAGATCGGGCCATCCCGCGGTATGTCACTGCTCTGCGTACGCTTCGTCACAGCGATGGCGGGAGAACCCGATCCAGAGTCTCACCGCCACATAAGGTAGTCCAGACAGGAAAGGGAGCTTGCTTCCACAATGAATCGCCCTGTGTTTGGGCTTCCCTTGGAATTTAGTTTGAAGCTGTTGAATGTTTATAGTGTCCATTTATTAATTCTTTTCTTAATATCCATGTTTAAACAGGGATGGACGGTCTTAGACCGGTATTCGTCCGGTTTAGTGCTTGTCTCGAGGTTTTTCCCATTCCCGTTTCAATGTGCCTGTTTGGTTTGTGGAGGTGGTCAGCGGCTCCACCGGCAAGGCCCAGGCTAGCAGTTTTGTCACTCCCGCCTCGGGGGTGTTCAGCACCGTCGTGGTTCCATCTTTTGTGACTATCAATTTAGTGGGGAAGCCCCAACGGTATCGAATACTGTGCGACCGCAGGGTGTTGGTTACTTGGGAGAATTCCCTCCTTTTCTTTAGAGTAACGGCTGATAGATCCGCATATATCTTGACTGTTGGGTAGTCCGTCGGAGGTTTTGCTCGTGTTCTGCTGTTCTTTAATATGTGTTCCTTAATATGAAAGTAATGAGCCCGGAGTAGAACATCTCTTGGTATAGCTTGTGGAAGGTGCCCGGGCTTGGGTATCCGGTGCACCCTGTCTACCAGCAGCATGTCTGCCGGTATCTCTGGGGCGTGAGCATGCAACAGATTCCTCACATAGGCCTGCAAATTATCATTTGTGATTTCTTCTGGTACTCCCCGCAGGCGGAGATTATTTCGCCGTGAGCGATCCTCCATATCTGCTAGTTTGCTCTCCAATTTGTTAATTTCTGTGGCCATTCGTTCCACAGTCGTGGCCAAGTCATTATGTGCCGTGGCGAACTCGTCACATTTATCCTCCATGTGCGACGTCCGTTTACCTAGTTCTTGTAGGTCTTTTCTTAGTGAATCCGCCGTATGCTGCCATGTGGTTACAAGTTTTTCGGAGAGAAGCTCCAGGGCCGCATTCAAGTCAGCTTTTGTGATTTGTGCTGCATCTTGCGCCTTAGTTCGGGTAATAATTTGTGCGTTGTCGGCCATTTCAGAGATCATGGATTCCGTTGGGGCCTGTTCTACCGGAGACGCCGGAGATGATTTCTGGTTGAAAAAATTGAGCTTGTCCGGTTTTGCCGAGCTCCTCTTGTTCTTGGGTTGAGACATCGCTAGATAATAGTAGTGGATGTTGCTGCTTTATTCAGGATTGCATTAGATTAGGTGTCCTGATGCCGGAGCAAATTTTCATGCGGCCATCTTGCTCCGCAGTTAGCCACGCCCCCCCCTGATATTTAAATTAATGTCAAAGAACATGGTCAGAGAATCTCCACTTTCTAGCTATACAGAGATTAGCAACTAACAAAAAAAAAAATGTACTGAGTGGGGCGGAGCCTAACCGAGAACCAAGATAAGGCACGAGCTCCCGAGACAATGGTCCTAAAAACAGCAACGTAAAGCATACTGGACAGAGCACAGGCCCCTCCAAACGCATACACAACACTTACGACCCAGACAGCCACATCCAACCATGGGAGGAAACCGGAAAAAACGGGATCTGCCGCCATCGGTGGCCTTGCTCTTCCGCACGCCAAGAGACCCCGCACCATCTTCCACACAGAGAACAGAAGACTCGGCCTCGGACTCCGAGCATAGTGAAGCCTCAACCCCAGCCACGACACCGCTGACAAAACACGACCTCCAGCACTTGCTACACAAGGCGGCAGCAGACATCAAGCAACACATGGCAACGGAACTTGAAAAACAACTCCAAGGCATAAGGGAGGAAATCGCTGATCTGGGGGAGCAGACAGGCCTAGTGGAACAAAGGACAGATGACCATCTGGAGACGGTCAATACACATGATGCAGCCCTGTCCGCATTGATATCCCGCATAGAAATGCTGCAGAACAGGTTGGAAGCTCTCAGCAACCGATCCAGACGCAATAACATCAGGATTAAAGGCCTACCAGAGATGGTAACTGGAGATATGCTCCACTCTATGCTGCAGGAATATCCTTCTTTAGAACAGGTGCCCAAAATTACACAGCATATTCAAGGTGTGGTCTAAAAAGTGATTTACAATAAGGCAAAATTATATTCTCATCCCGAGAATTAATGCTCTTTTTCATGCCTGACCACTGGCGCAGGGGTCCCTGGTATGTACGCCAGTGCAGCCACAGCCACATCTTGCCAGCCTCTTCTCCTGGGGAGCCCAGGAGCTGGCCACCTCAGGGCCCCCCGAGGAGGGCAGTGGCATCACTTTGCGGGCGGACGCGCGAGGGAGCATTCTCCCCTGAGCTCTCTCTGCCCAGCTCCCTTGCGCGCATCGCAGTGATGCTGGAGCCGGAATATGACGTCACTACGGCATCAGCTGAACAGGAGGATCAGTGCTCCCTCGACTCCTGCAGTGACCGGCCGCCCAGCAGCCCCACTGGACCCCAGGGAAAGCTGGAATCCCCTCAGCACTCCCAAAGGTAGGGAGGCTGGGGGATTAAATAAAAAAAAAATAACGTGAGTGTGTTAGTGTGTCAGTGAGTGTGTTTCTGTGTGTGTATGTTACTGAGTGTGTTAGTTGTGTGTGTCTGTTATTGAGTGTCAGTGAGTGTGTTAGTTTCTGTGTGTCTGTTATTGAGTGTGTGTCTGCTAGTGTCAGTAAGTGTGTTAGTTTTTGTGTGTCAGAGAGTGTGTGTGTGTGTCTGTTATTGAGTGTGTTAGTTTGTGTGTGTTTGGTGTCTGTTAGTGAGTGTGCGTTTGTCAGTGAGAGTGTATGTATTGTAAGTGAGTGTGTATGTATGTCTGTCAGTAAACGTGTGTGTCTGTTAGCTAGTGTGTATGCGTCTGTTCGATAGAGTGTGTGTGTATGCTTGTCTGTTAGTGAGTGTGTGTTTGTTAGTGAGTGTGCATGTGGGTCTGTCACTATGAGTGTGTGTCTGTATGTATATCTCTGTGTGTGTATCTGAATGTTTGTCATTAAAGGACCACTGTAGTGCCAGGAAAACAAACTCTATTTCCTGGCACTATAGGTCCGCCCCACCCTTCTGGCCCTCTCCCACTGGGCTGAAAGGGTTAAAACCCCTTCAGCACTTACCTTTCTCCAGCGCCGGGCTCCCTTGGCGCTGGGGATCTCTCCGCCCTGACTGCCTCTCAGCTCCGAATGCGCATGCGTGGCTAGAGCCGCGCACGCATTCAAACCGCCCATAGGAAAGCATTACTCAATGCTTTCCTATGGATGTCCATCCTCTTCTCACTGTGATTTTCACAGTGAGAATCGCGGAAGCGCCTCTAGGGGATGTCAGTGAGACAGCTACTAGAGGCTGGATTAACCCTCCGTGAAACATAGCTCTGAAACTGCTACGTTTTCAGCTGCAGGGTTAAAACTAGAGGGACCTGGCACCTAGACCACTTTCATTGAGCTGAAGTGGTCTGGGTGCCTATAGTGATCCTTTAAGTGTATGTGTATCTGCATGCACTGGCGTACATACCGCAGTCGCAGGGGTCGCAGCCCTGCTACCACGTGCCCGCCGCCATGTGTTGTGGCCCCGGCCCACGCAGTGTAAGCCACGGTGGGGCTCACGGATCAGTTTTCGCACCGGAGCCCCATGGATTGTGTGCATGCCACTGTGCACGACAACACCTTACTGGCCTTAGCCATTGCTGATTGACATTGCACATTGTTCCATAGTTTGTTGTCTATAACAATTCCCAAGTCCTTTTCGTGTGTTGTTATCCCTAACCCGCTTCCATTAATGGTATACGTTGCTTGTCGCCGAAGTGCATAACTTTGCATTTTTCAACATTAAATTTCATCTGCCATTTGAGTGCCCAGTCCCCCAGTCTATCTAAATCCCGCTGCAGCAAAGTAATATCTTGCTCACGTTGTATTATTTTACAGAGTTTTGTGTCATCTGCAAACACTGAAACATGAGTTTCAATGCTTTTTTCAAGATCATTTATAAATATGTTAAATAGAAGGGATCCCAGAACAGAACCCTGAGGGACATCTCTTGTCACCTATGTCCAGCTTGAAAATTTACCATTAATGGCAACTCTTTGTACTCTATTTTTAAGCCAATGTTCTACCCAAGAACAAGAATTTTTATCTAGACTGAATTCTTTGAGTTTGAACACTAATCTATTGTATGGAACTGTATCAAATGCCTTGGCAAAATGAAAATAGATCACATCCACTGCAACACCCTGATCTATACTTCTACTTACTTCTTAGTAGAATGCAAACAAGTTAGTTTGACATGACCTGTGCTTCCTAAAACCATGCTGATTTTTGCTGATAACCATGTTCTTCTCAAGGAATTATCCATTATCCAAAGAATTCCTGCCCTGAATTAAACTTTATAGGGGCTTGGTTCAGAGTATAGAGATTCACACAGGTATGTTATACCATTAATTTTTGCTACCAGATATTGAAACCTGCCTTTTGCGTTGCCTTTATAATAAAGGTGTTCAAAGTTTAACCATATTAAACACTATGATGGCGACTCCTTATTTTTTTTACGAATATAAAATAACATTATATCTTATTGGAAATTTACCAAATTTTCTGAGGTTTTTATCTGGAACTATCCAGTGTGTACAAATCCTATATCAATCCCATTTTCCATTAATGAATTGTATGGCCAGCCTCTTTTTTTGTGGGGAATCCAAACCCTGGACATTGACAGAAGCAATTTTAAGTGACATCATTACTGAAGATTCCCTCAACCCCCTAATGCTATTAGAATATCCCATATCCATCAGCACACAAACAGAAAAAAAATACAACACTCATACTTCACATACATTCCATAGCTGCAAAAGATATTCTCTTGCAACCAATCTCGCAGCCGCCGCGAGAAATTTAAGTGTGTGGAAAGCAATTTGCTATTGATTCCTCTCCTGCCACTGTAAAAAAAAAAAAAAATTAAACAATAACCTACTAAGCCCTCAGTGAATACTTTTCTAGAAGCCTACTTTTCTACCTTTTCTGCATCCAACTTGTCTTGTTACAATTACGTTTCTGTTAGTCCACCCATTGTACAGCACTACACAATTTTTTGGTGCTTTATAAATAATAATAATAATTTATAACAAAAAATTATAAGTGGTCAGTCATAGTAGAATACCGTTTCTTACCCTTTCCCTTCTATCTTTTTTTCTTACCTTCTAAATCTACTTAAGTAAACAATAGTGTGACCAGGCCTGTATAAAAAAAAAAGGTGATTTATCTCCTAAATAAAGAACGAGTAGTGAAACTGCATGGGGAATGATCTATACACCAAAACTGCTTCATTAAGCTTAAGTTGTTATGGTGCCTAATATGAGAGATGTATATTTTCTTCAAAATGTTTTTGCCTCCAAGAGGTCATTTTGTCCAGAACTTGGAATGGATCTTTGAAATTAGAAACATAAAAACATAGAATGTGACAGCAGATAAGAACCATTCGGCCCATCTAGTCTGCCCAATTTTCTAAAATACTTTCATTAGTCTCTTATATCTAAGATAGCCTTATGTCTATCCCACGCATGCTTAAACTCCTTCACTGTATTAACCTCTACCACTTGAGCTGGAAGGCTATTCCATGCATCCACTACCCTCTCAGTAAAGTAATACTTCCTGATATTATTTTTAAACCTTTGCCACTCTAATTCAGGACTATGTCCTTTTGTTGTAGTTTTTCTTCTTTTAAATAAAGTCCTTTACTGTGTTGATTCCCTTTATGTATTTAAATGTTTCTATCATATCCCCCCTGTCTCGTCTTTCCTCCAAGCTATACATGTTAAGATCCTTTAACCTTTCCTGGTAAGTTTTATCCTGCAATCCATGAACCAGTTTAGTAGCCCTTCTCTGAACTCTCTCTAAGGTATCAATATCCTTCTGGAGATACGATCTCCAGTACTGCGTACAATACTCCAAGTGAGGTCTTACCAGTGTTCTGTACAATGGCATGAGCACTTCCCTCTTTCTACTGCTAATACCTCTCCCTATACAACCAAGCATTCTGCTAGCATTTCCTGCTGCTCTATTACATTGTCTGCCTACCTTTAAGTCATCAGAAATAATCACCCCTAAATCCCTTTCCTCAGATGTTGAGGTTAGGACTCTATCAAATATTCTGTACTCTGCCCTTGGGTTTTTACGTCCAAGATGCACTATCTTGTACTCATCCACATTAAATGTCAGTTGCCACAACCATTTTTCTAGTTTACCTAAATCATTTGCCATTTGGCTTATCCCTCCTGGAACATCAACCCTGTTACATATCTTAGTACCATCAGCAAAAAGACATACCTTACCATCAAGACCTTCTGCAATATCACTAATAAAAATATTAAAGAGAATGGGTCCAAGTACAGATCCCTGAGGTACCCCACTGTTGACAAGCCCAAGCTTTGAATATACTCCATTGACTACAACCCTCTGTTGCCAGTCACACAGCCACTTCCTTACCCATTCAACAATATTGGAATCCAAACTTAAAGATTGCAATTTATTGATAAGCATTCTATGTGCAACAGTGTCAAAAGCCTTACTGAAATCTTGGTAAGCAATGTCTACTGCACCACCCTGATCTATTATTTTAGTTAGCCAATCAAAATAAATAAATCAATAAGATTAGTTTGGCATGGTCTCCCTGCCCATGTTGTCTCTGATCTTGAAATCCATGTATTTTTAGATGTTCAACAATCCTATCCTTTAACATGGTTTCCATTACTTTCCCCACTACTGAAGTAAGGCTTACTGGCCTACAGTTGCCCGACTCCTCCCTACTACCTTTCTTGTGAATGGGCACAACATTTGCTAACTTCCAATCTTCTGGGACTACTCCTGTTATCAATGATTGGTTAAATAAATCTGTTAATGGTTTTGCTAGTACACCACTAAGCTCTTTTAATAAACTTTGGGTGTATTCCATCAGGTCCCATTGACTTATGTCTTTACTTTTGACAGTTGAAATAGAACCTCCTCCTCTTTAAACTCACATGTAATAAATGACCTATTTGTCCTTTTTCCTAACTGAGGTCCCTTTTTCTTCATTTTCCTCTGTAAATACTGAACATAAATATTCATTGAGGCAGTCAGCTAGATCTTTATCCTCATCTACATACCTTCCTTCTTTTTTTTTTTTTAAATTAACTAATCCTTGTTTTACTTTCCTTTTCTCATTTATGTATCTAAAAAATGTTTTGTCCCCTTTTTTTTTACTGACTGTGCTATTTTCTCTTCTGTGTGAGATTTGGAAGCTCTTATAACTTGCTTAATCTTTTTCTGCCTAATCTTATAGAGCATTCTGTCTTCCTCACTCTGTTTTTTTTTTTATAATTACTAAATGCTAACTTTTTGCTTTTTACTATTTTGGCCACATCTGCGGAGTACCACAGTGGTTTCTTGGATTTCTTGCTTTTACTGACAAGCCTAATGCATTTTTCTGTTGCCTTCAGCAGTGCAATTTTTAAATAATCCCATTTCTGTTGGACTCCATTTGAATTGCTCCAATCTGATAATGACTCGTTTACACATATTCTAATTTAAAAAAATACTTTTTTTTAAAGTCTAAAACTTTTGTTTTTGTGTGGTGGTACTCAGTCACTGTTCTTATATTAAACCACACTGACTGATGATCACTGGATCCTAAACTTTCACATACAGTAATATCTGATACCAAATCTCCATTTGTTAACACTAAATCTAGTATGGCCTCTTTACGAGTTGGTTCCTCAACGACTTGTTTTAGAGACAATCCCAGTAGGGAGTTTGGAATATGTGTGCTCCTGGCACAAGCAGCTAATTTTGTTTTCCAATTCACATCATGAAGATTAAAGTCACCCATGATGATAACTTCCCCTTTCATTGTCATTTTAGCTATTTCCTCAACTAGTAGATAATCTAACTCTTCTATTTTTCCTGGGGGCCTATAAATCACACCTACACGAGTTAGTGTGTGATTACCAAATTCTAACGTTACCCAAACGGACTCTATGTTCGCCTCACTAACTTTTATTAGGCTACATTTTATGCTATCCTTCACATACAGGGCCAACTCTCCCCCTTTCTTGCCTTCCCTGTGTTTTTTCTATATAAAGAGTACCCTGGTATTGCTATGTCCCAGTCATTTTCTCTCATTATACCATGTCTCAGTAACAGCAACTAAATCTACATTATCAGTTGCCATTATTGCCACAAGTTCATGGATCTTATTCCCTAAACTGCGAGCATTTGTAGACATGACTCTAAGCTTGTCATTTCCTAAACACACTCGCTAAAGGCACCATCTGTCCTTGTTTTGGGGGGCAATTAAATTGATGTTTTATCACCCTTTTGCACCCCCCTCCTAGTTTATATTATATGTAGCATTATCATACATTACATACATGAAAATAAGAGACATATCAATGTATCCTTCCTGGCAAAATATTTTATAGAAAATTACAATCAGAGGAGTAGGGAACCCCCATCTCTGTGGGAGACCCTTATCTTTCAAGGTCAATGTCAGGTCCCTAAATTGTTTACAAGTTTGCCTATTAGTGGCAGATATAGGAAAATAATAATATCTTTATATTTCTTGTCTCTTGATGTTACTTTCATACTCCTTGTAGTATCATATCTATTACATTTGAGTTAGAGTTCTCTTTGGCTTAAAGAGTCTATGAAATATATCAAAAGGTCTATCACCTAATTCCTGGGAGTTGATAAATGTTGAAAATAGTTCTAGATATTCCCTTTTTTACTGTTTCAGGTATTCCTCTGACACGGATATTTTTTCTCCTTGACCGGTCCTCCAAATCTGCTACTTTGTTTTCTAAGGATTTAATTTTATTTTCCAAGACATTGTTGGTTTCTTGCAAGTTTTTACAATCTTCTTGTATTTTATGTAGCACATTACTTTGGGAGTCTGTTTCTGAGAATTGTGCAATTTTGCTTCTTCGCTCTGAAGTATTATCGTCAAAATCTTTCCTTTTTTTTTTTTTTAAATAGAGATTACCACAATTACGTCATTTATGATCTGATGATGGGACTGGTCTACTTCTGTTGTAGACTCTGAAGAGTAGAGAGGCTTAGGGTGTCTCTGCTCTATAATAGATGTTCTCCTATTGCCATCATTTCTTAAGCCATGGCTCTTACGTGAACAGAACAAGTTAACGTATCTGGTTTTATCCGTCTTTGGTGCCATCTTCAACCAATAAATATAGATTATTTGTCTCGGCTTTGAAGGTTTATCAATAGTTAAATGGACAAATATGCCGACAATATCGATAGTAAGTGCCTCTTCAGCCTCAATGTCTGAGAAAGCATGTACAGCCAAGTTAGTCACTCTAGCTGTGTATATGGTCTGTTTTCACACTACAACAACATATAGGTATATGAAGCTACATATCAACTCAGGATACAGGCTTCTGTCTGTGAATTCATGGTATCAAAACTAAACAAAAGCTACAGTAATTACCAATATTCCCTATGAGTAGACATGCCACAGATTGCCATTTTCTTCAAGCAGTTTACGCACAGTATGAAGGACGGGCCAAAGAAGGGTTACTACACAGCCCCAAGAGCTATAATTATAACACAGTTACGGTTTCCACTTAAGCTTGGACTAAACAGGGGCACTGTTAAATTTCAGATGGGCAAAAACTTCCCCTCTGCTGCCGTGCATCCACAGGCGTTATGTCTAATACGTAGTGCCATTTGTTCGCATATTGAACTTATCAATGTAGCAAATTTGCTCGGGACCGGATCGTCAAGACCACCAAACATGTACAATGTTGCTACTTGATGCTACTCTCGAACAGGGTTCTCCAACAACTCCATATGCCAATTAATCTTCCACTCCTCCTCGACTGGCATGCATGAACATGTGCACGTCACATCATTACGCCCTGATCACCCTCCACAGGGAGAGCAATTTTAAAAAAATCCATCAAATATTGTAATTTACAATTCTAAAAATGATGTTAATACTATGGATTAAACCATAAAAGGGTGCTGTTCTGTAACAAATCAACAAAGCATTAAGAGTTCTTAATGTAAACTGAGAGATAAATCGTTTTACATATCTACATTTTTTCTGAAACAGGCAATACTATTTTAGCAAATAAACCCGTGACACCCGTGAAAAACGCACAGCCATGTTTTTCCTCTCGAGCGTCGAACGCACAGCGATCATGTGATCGGCAATCATACACGTGACGCAGGCGTATGACGAATGCGGAAGTGGCTGGTGCTTTGAACGAACCCGGCTTTTTTTCATCGCGGCTAAACAGATACACCTGAGAGAAAAACCTCGACGAATGAGAATTATGAAATTAGAAGACACCCACTATTCCACCAATGACTTGCAGGGTTTAGCCCTATTTAAGAAATTTTGAATGTTAGCGTTTTTAGGATGCTGCTTTTGATTTTATGTACCTGTTGAATGTGATTCATTGAAAGAAGTTCCTGAGGAAGTCCTTTCTGTATAAGGACGAAACGCGTAGGACCAGCATCTCTTTCCTAAGTTTGTTTTTATAATATTTTATTTTATTTATACCTTTTTCAAAGTGAATAAATTGCCTTTAAGTATTCCTGTTGGTTGCTGTCTGTGAAATTTCGGGCTGACCTGGATACCCTACTGGCTATCACTTGAGAAGGGAATTTTAAAGGAACATACACCCCATTTCCACCAAGGGGAGGCACCCATAATACGCTTTATTTTCCTGGAATATGTGAGTGCATTCTGATCATTGGCAGTTTCATTTTAGTTTATTAGCAATATTTGCACTATGTTTTGTCCTCTATTATAGGTACACTAGCAATATCCCAAAACATCCCATCAATTATACAATACTATTTTAGGGATCTGCATTCCAACAACTGAGGTTTTGGATATGTTGACCAATCCCATGTGTAATTGAGATACACTCAAGCTAAACAAATATGAGGAAGGCTGAACTTGATGGACCCAAGTCTCTTTCCAGCTATGTAACTTTTTAGAGTATCTTTATTAGGCCATACCTGTAACTATAAACATATCAAAGCATGAAATGCAGAATAAGACAAATACAAACCATTATTCCATTTGTATTTTATGTTGTTTTAAGACATAAGTATGGGAATATTCCTACCTTTTACTATGGAGAAGTCCTTAAAACCAATCTGATCAAGCTTCTGTTTAATTACGTCTGTTAGTTCTGGTAACTATAGAATAAAATAAAAAAGAAATAAAATTATTCCATATTATAATTCCCTAATGATGACCACATCAGCATTAAAATACATTTTCACTACATTCTCCACTATGTTAGAAAAGATATACGGTAAATGATATATTCCTTAATAAATGGTATACTGCAATTAGTCACAGCAGGAAATATAAATGTAAACTCAGCCACAGTAAAACATCCAGATTTATTCTCCACCACTAAGTACATGTGCCAAACATATACATATACTTGTTGTATCAATATTTTACTTATCTCGTATTGTTCATTTTATTTTAAAATGTTACACCTTTCAATAAAAACTATTTGAAAAGTAGATATGCCAAACAAACTCAAGAGAAAACTAGAGAGACCCACTCGCAAATCGCAAAGTAAAAGAAAAAAAAACACACACACACCAAGAAAAACCATAGTGAACTCTCAGCTACACAGTAACATTTATAATTCAACTCCCAACCACCAATAAAAACAAACAAAAAAGAAAGACACAACAAATAAATCACAAACAAAGAGACATGCACAATGGCCCACACAAACCTACTCACGGCCATACATAACAAGCAAAACACACAAGATCCCTTCTCACACAACTTGGAGGTCTCAAAGACCATGAAGTGAGAACCTCTAGCGGCATTTAAACCCTGCAATGTTACCTTTGCCGTTCCTGAGTGCATATAGTGTCCCTTCAATACCATATTCTGAGATTCATATCTAGATGTCTGCTTGCCTGTCTATCCATCTATTCATCCATAGCGTGCACCATTCTTTTAAAATTGTGTATCAATGTGTATTAACTATTATACTATAATAAATGCAAACCATTCTATATTTATATACACACAAGCGCAACACAATAGAAAGATCCAAAGTATGAATACAGCATAAAAAGACTGTCCTTATGTGAAATAATGGCCTACCTCATCCTTTAGTTTTTCAACATCAGCTACTATAAGCATTAGCCGACGAGTGGTAATAACAGATGACTGGGCCTCTGGAGAAGTTCCACTTGTTTGGTCCTCACTGGTGGCAGGTGAAGGGGCTGAGTCTCTATTACTGGGCAATAGTGGATTTTTATTCTCATTTATAACTCTTTCTGAAGTTACTCGAGATGCCAGCTAAAATAGTAAATTAAAACCAAAGTTGACTGGGAAAGAACAGTTAGAATACAAGATAATATCTCATCATATTATAAAACAATTGATAAACATTACATATATTTTAGACATTTCTGTCTTAAAGTGGCTCTGTCACTTCTCAGCAATTTACATAATTGACTAAACCATGGGTGTCCAACTTTTTAGCTTCCCTGGGCCGTATTGGGTACAGAGGAATTGTCTTAGGCCACATTTCAAATATATAATACAGTTAATGTATAGAAGTAATACAATTTTACTTATTTCAATTGTTTAGTAGATAAATCCCTTATTTGTTATCCTTATGTAGGATTGCCATATTTAAGGATAGCAGATTAGGGAGCCATCTACTAAACACATATGCAAGTACATATGCACACATAACCACAGATATATATATATACACACAAATAATCACACACACACACACATACAATTACAGACATAGTCGCAAGAGAGTGCAGAGAACGGACAACAGCTCAATTAGCCTGCCCTTCGGTGGGTCCCCGCTCAGTTCTCAAGCTGGTTTGAGCTCATCTTGTGCCACACAGACACATACTGACACACATGCGTGTACACAGACACAAATATAGACACACATGCAGATGCACATACACAGAATGGCACTCATACAGATATAAACAGTGACATACAGATACATAGGGGCACACACTGCAACACTTGCAGAAAAACAGATACACATACAGACACAGATACATATAGATACACATACAGACAAATAGATACACATATAGACACGAATGCAGATACACAGACACAATTAATGACAAACATTCAGATACACATACAGATACCCATGCAGACAAACAGATACACCTACAGACACACATGTAGACAAACAGATGCAAAGACAAAGAGATACACATACATACAGACACGCACACACATACAGACATTCTCTGTCCATTATTGCTCATTTATGTATTCTATTTGTCTGTTCTGGTTTTATGGAGATCCAGTAACATTTTCTTATTTTGAATATGACCTGGGTCTGGCATTTTGTTAATTTTTGTGAAAGTTCCTTCATGCTGCTTGTGTTATTTAGAGATATAGGTTGGCAATTATACAAGCTTCAGCAATTACAACAGACACACACGCAGACATACAGACACCCAGATATACCGATACAGACATTCTCTAACACACACACACACACAAACTGTTTTATAAAATTTTAGTGACTTCCCTGGGGTCCAGTGGTTGCCTTATGCTGATGGGAATCAGAGCTTCCACTCTGACTCCCTCCTCTCCTCCTGTGTGGTGCTCTGTTGGCTGGGAGGAAGTGACTTCCTCCCATCTCTGACATCATCACTGGGGCCCGATTGCGCTCTTAAAGCGCCGCAGCGCTGACCGCCCCCAGGAAATCCATTATCATCGGGGCCACCCGTTGGGCTCCTTCAATGCGGCCCGGCGGTTTTACCGCACCAAAAATGCTGGCGCGCACCGCGGTCGCAGGACAGCCGAGCCCCCTGGTCGCAGCTGCAACCCCTGCGACCACGGTAGTTCCACCAGTGTTTAGAACGTATAGTGTAACAGCAATTAGGCAGACAGTGCAGCAAAATACTACATACACCAGCTAAATATAGACAGATATACCATACCTCATTAATAAAGAGAGAGTAACGGGAGAACATTTGTAATGTTAGTTTCCAAAAACGATGTGCAAGTAAAGGTATGAAGATCTGATCGGACCAGCATTCTGTCAGGCATTTCGATAGTACATGTGAAGCCCGGAGGCAATATTTGCTTCCCGCTGCAAGACGGTAGGGGAGAATGATTATTGCACAAGACTGACACACACAATAAAACAACACAATACACACCTGTTGATACAACTACAAATCTAGTAGTACAAACATATATTTGCATGTGTTGAGCGATGATAAACCAGAATTTGCCTCCTAGCCAGGTGTTCATGGGAAGAAATACAACTTTCAGGACTGAAGGCAAAATAAACATTAATTTAACTAATACAATCTAGGTAGCAGTATAAAGCGAGGAAGCTCAGCTGCTGAGGAAGATGGTAATTCAACACCTGCTGGCTGCTCACAGTTCCCATTAAAGGGACACTATAGGCACCTAGACTACTTCATCACATTGAAGTGTTCTGGGTGCAGTGTCCCTGTCCCATTTACCCTGAAATGTAAAATGATTTTAAGAAACTGCAATTAATTAATTCATTACTTTCCTATAGGGAAACCCTAATGCGCTGTGCATGCGCATTTGTTTTCCAGATCTGCGTGAAGTTGAGGGAGGAGGGTAGTGAAAGAAAGCGTTTTTAACCCTTTTGGAGGCAGAGGGACACTATAATGCTAGGAATACAGTTTTGTATTCTTAACACTATATTGGTACTTTAACACAGTTTCCTTTCATTTATTTCAGATGTTTAGAAATAAATACATCACCTATCCAAACACTGCTTACCAGGTGCATCTTCTAGCCCAGCAGACAATGCAGACTCTAGACTTCCAGCTATTTCTTTAAACCTAAGTTAAAAAAAAAAAAAAATATATATATATATATATATATATATATATAAAAAACAAAACAGCAACATCCCATGAGGACTGCACTCCCCTTTCATCATTAATATTTTTAAATAATTGCACCTTGTTTGTATGTCTGTATAAATTTTGAAAGTAACACTACATGAACAGATAAATTAGCATAACAAATCTTTTTTTTTAGACAACGTATCCCTGTTTCTAGTACAATTAAGCCAAATCTTTAGCTATAATTAACTGAATTGTATATGGTCCAGATAGCAGGATTTTAGAAGTGTTTTAGATTAACACTTCACAGTCATCGAAAAGCACAGAGAAAAGAAATGTGGTCTACATGAATAAGTCATTATTAAAATGTGGTTACGCACAAGGAGAGAGTTTAAGCAGTGCTATAAAATCTGTCACGTAAACAGGATTTTAATGAAGGTATGCAAGATACAATCACTAAAATAGCAAGAATATATCATTATAAATGTAGCTAAACAGACAACATTCAGGTTTCCCATTTAGATAAAAAAAAAAAAAAAAAGTAAGAAGAACAGGGGGGCAGGATTAATAGGAAAGGAAAAGAAAAAGGGGGGGAAGGGCACTTGAGGACAGACAGTGGATATAGTGAAGCTTTTTATCTGCATGGTCAGAAACTGAGGAATCAGGAGGAGCCCTGGGTTTAAAGTGCAACATCCTAGGAGCCTAAATATTTCACTTTTTATGCCAGAAAAATATTTGCCCTCTACTGCTTTTTCAGCATGGGACAGTGCAGTGGAAAATTCAACATCTCGTGCAAGACATTTGCCTGTTGCATGTTTAAGTTGTAATTATATGTCATCCTCTAACTTCTCTAAACAAGAAGTAAGGCTGCAATTTGTAAAGAAACCAATTGCAGAAAACGGTTGATTCATCATGTTTGCTTTACGTCAAACAAATTTTGTGCAGAGATAACCCTTGCATAGGTGTTTGACCTGAACATTTTGCAGGAAAAATCTGCCAAGTCACATGTTTACCTTATCTGGAAATACACGGGCAAATTCCACTTGTTGTTAAAGCTGTGGTAGGAGGGATGCGCACGTAATCTCTTCACACTAGCCTGAGACCCGCATTGGCGCTCAAATTTTCTCACGAAGTCCATGCTTATTGTATATTTCTAGAATTGAGATTAAAAAAAGATAAAGTTCACACATATCGTAATTATAGGTAGCAGCACTATATGTATTCTTAAAATATCAGAAAGGAGTAGATTTTAACACCCAAAAATGAGTTATAATAGATATAGTAAAAAGGTACAACCAAGTTAAACAACCACAATATAATATTACTTGCCTTAGCAAGGTGAAGGCTAATTTGTAAAAGTGTAAATTTACCTTAAAATCTGGACTTTTTGCAAAAAAAACAAAAAACAAAAACACAGTTCACACAAAGCTTATCAACAACCTAAAGTGTTTTAGGGGTCTGGAGGGTTCCTTTAACAGCTGCCATTACTGTGATTCTCAAAGAGGGCAAAGACTCCGCTTGTTGTGCTAGTTACAGTCCACTATTCCTTTTGAATGCAGATTTGAAGTTATTCTCAAAAGCTTTGGTGCTCTGCCTAAGTAGATTGATACCTAACCTAGTCCACTCTAGTCCACACTACCTGGTAGAGTGGCGAGGAATAATACCATAAGGGCTCTGAATATTATGCATGCAGTTCGGAAAGCAGGCAGAGAACTCCCTTTCCGCTCTATGGAGAATGCCTTTGATAAGATGGACCGGCAGTTACTTAGCACAACACTGCAATATATGGGAATTGGGCCTCACATACATGTGTGGGTTTCCGCTCTCTATATAGTCCCCTACACGCACATTTGGACTAATGGAGCATTCTTGCATCCATTTCAGATAAGGAACGGCACAAGTCTGGGTACCCTCTGTCCCGTCTTATGTTTGCCCTAACTCTAGAACCGTTTCTGGAGTCTGTCAAATGGGACGGAATATCACAGGGTTCTCCTAAGGTCATGTAGAATATAAAATAGCCACCTACACTGATAACATGTTTTTCTTTGTGGAAAGGCCCTTAGTAACCCATCCAAACCGTATAGCCATCTTTAAAGAATATGGACTTATTTCAAATTGAACATGGACATGCATGGTAAACACCTTATTTACCGTGATCTGACCCAGTTTTGTACTTTAAGCTCTTCACGAAGTCATAACACGAGGGGGGGGGTCTCAGTGATTTATACTATGCTGCTGACTGTTGCTCCAATGGAGTCCCCTAGGTTTGTTTCTAGGTGGGAGACAGAGCTGAGAGTTTCATTCACTGAACAGGAGTGGGGGAAAAAATATAGATAGTCTATCATCTGGAGGCTGATATAGGCTTCCACATCTAGTTGTCCTGCTCTGTTATTATCCCTTTTTGGAGTTTAAATCATTCCAAGATAATAGACATAGTGGACACTGATCTCTCTTCCAACCACTACTAATGTTATTACATCACACAGAATCCCCACTGTCATGATACAAAAAGCCGCTTACCAAACACCTCTTAAATGCGGCCATGACACCTGCAATGTGGCTGAGCCCGGGTGCGCAATCCCTCTGGCAGTGGCTAGCAAAGGTAGAGGAGATTTATGCTATGGAGTCCCTGACTGCGATGCTTAAGTGTACCACAGATAGATATATTCAGACCTGGACAACGTGGCTGGACTTTATATCCAGTAGACCATATCAGGTACTGACCAATTGCACAATGTGATTTGGTTACTCTGCAGCCGTATATCTTAGACTACTCAGACAAAGCTTAGGGAGTAGAAAGGAACCGGCTGAGTACAGATGAGGCTTAGGAGGGATAGCTAATGGCAACCTCAGAGGCATGGAGTGGAGGATCTCTTGAGCTCTCCATAGAACGATATACTGGAGTGGGCTCATGATTAACCTGTGGGAACTGCATACTACCCTCTTTTTTATTTCTATCCTGTCCCTTCTCTTCACCTCTTTTTATCTCTTGGAGGCACAATATACGAACCCGAGGCCTTCCGGAAACAGTACTGGCAGACGCCATATTGCCCACACACCAGGAGCTATTTCAAACCCTCCTACCTAAAACTACAGCACAGGACCGGGAAATAGAAAGGGCGCACAGAGCCCTCCAACTGCCAGCACTTAACACCACAGCCCCAAGAGACATCATTGTACGGCTGCTCCACTTCACCACCAAGAAAAGGCTTATGGCGGTCACAAGAGCTGCACCACCAACATACCAGGGGCACAAGCTCGCATTCTTCCAAGATCTGGCATCCACAACGTTGAAGAAGCGGAGAGAACTCAAACCCCTCACATTAGCGTTGACCCAACAAGAACTTAAGTACCATCAAACTGATGGTCCGAAAAGGGGATCAGGAATATACCCTCCATCATATAGCAGACCTGGAGGAGTTCGCTTCCACACCAGGCCTCGCCCTACAAGCAGCGGATCAACATGACACACGCTCCAAAAAAGTAAGCAACACCCTGCTCCCTCCGAGACAGAACACGAGAAAGAGACCACCCCAGCAGCCCAGAGGCCCAGTCCAAGGCCCCACCGAATGAACGGTCTGACGGACTATGCTCATATCCTAACAAGGGAGCCGAAACTCTCACTGTTCCTAACCAGGTTTAGACGACCTACCTTTATTGTTTGTATTTGTATTTGAATTTAGCCAGATTAAAATATTTGATAATGTAAGGGCCGAACGCACCCAATCCAAAATGCCGGGGACACAGGGGGCAAATTGTTCAGTTATTTTAGACAGCTCCGACACAGAACAGGCACTTCACAACCCAGGACATTAGGTACTCTGAACTCTCTAAGAGTACAGGGGCCACACACACAGAGGACCAACATATCCCAGAATTTACTCTGCCCCGAACGCACAGCATTCCATGGACAGCCCTAACAAGGTTCCCAAGTTTGTTCACACGGGGGGGGGGGGGGGGAGAGAGCCGGTGCGAACATGTATCTGCAAGCACACGGAATCATAGACCCATCAGGCCTAGAGTGCACGGTGCGCGCTGTCTCCTCCTCATGATTAGCTAAAGTACTGCTCGGGTATTCGAGCATCCAAAAAATTGGGCGATCAGACTGCTCAAAAAGTCCTGACACCACATGTAGACTGTCAACACACCTCTGCGTCAACCTAGTCCCAAACACATAGACCCAACAGGGCTTACCCACACATTGACGGGAACTAACACACCCTGGAGCCCACCAGGCATGGGACACGTAGGGCACATTGTTCAGTTCTACTGTTTAGGTTCAACATTGTTCAGGTTTTTGTAAAAATAAGTACACTGCTAGAATGAAGACTCAAACCGCCCGAACCACCGGAGCCAAGGGGCGTCACATCCCCGGACCTGCCCAGTCACAGAGACATAGCACCCATTATTTAATCGCAGCACTGTTTAACTGGTCAGGCACTCAGTAGGGAGCACTGACACATACTTGAGTCCGCCTGGCCCCGGACACACAGATCTTATTGTAAGTCTTCGCTCTAAATAGGAGATAGAAGGTCGTGGGTGCGAAGTAGAGATCCATTGATCCCCTGGTCTCGGACACACGACAATAAGACACAGATTGGGCGCACGGAAGCCTTAGAGGTCAGTCAATTCGACCACCTTCAAGGCTTAGAAAGGCCAGGACTGCAAAACACTACACTTGTGTGTAGTGTTTCAGTGTTCAATGTGTGCAATAACTTCCGCTACTGTTTCCTCTAAGATACCCCTCAGCACTCACCAAAATGCTCACCTGCCACTGTTGTAACGCAATCAGGGAAAAGACTGACCGAGGTTTATAAAAGCTGCTTATAACCAATGCAGGACCGGAACACCACAGAGGAATACCTCCTTTTGCTTTGTGTGCCAACAAATTAATCCTCTTGGAACCGAAGGTAAAACCCAACATACTCCAGAGGAACAAAGAGGACCACCCTCTAAACCCCACAAACACAACTCCAGTCACTACGTGGAAGTCAGATCCGCGAGACAGACCGGCAGGGGGCCACCCAGCAAACCACCTCCTCGGGCTCTCTCTTCCTCCGACCCCACACGCCCTGGAATCTCAGGAATAAGCCCAGGAGTCTGCTTACCTATACCCAACCCAGGCCTATGGCCAGAACCCTACCCCCACACCTACTAAACCCCCTCACACCCTTGACCGGCCTGGATGACAGCCACAGTAACCTACATATTCCATAAACTGTAAAGGACTCAACAACCCCTCCAAGAGACACCAACTAATGAGATGGGCCAGCAGAACAGGAGCAGACCTGATACTCCTGCAGGAAACCCATTTCACCCAAGCAAAACCTTTCCCCCTCCTGAACCGACACTATAAGGAAAGTCACACAGCCAACTCACCCCTAGGCAAACAAAATGGGCTCGCCATCCTAGTGCGCAAGACGTGCCCAATACACATCAAACAGGTAGTTAAAGACCCCAAGGGGAGGTTCATCATGATCTCCGGCCAAGCAGGGAACAACAACTACGCCATCACCTCACTTTATGCTCCGAGCACCCGAGACAAACAAGTCTGGTAATGGCTGCAAGCTCAACTTGCCCTATTCCCGTCCCACTATAAAACACTTGGGGTAGACTTCAACACCACCATGTCCCCAGCACTAGACAGGCATCGCCCACGCACCAACCCACACCACCGACCACCCACAACAAAAGGAGACAAACTGCTCGCCACGTTCGCAACACAATTCCCACTAGCAGATATCTGGAGGTAACGCAACCCTGCCACCAGGGAATAAACGTTCTACTCCCACCCACACAACACGTACTCCCGGATAGATCTCTTCCTCACCACCCCCTCACTGTTACCCGTGGTAAAATGGGCCACCATTGGCTCCATATCGTGGTTGGACCACGCTGGAAATATCAATCCCCAACATAGCCCGCCCCTGGTCCTGGCGTCTTAACCCCACACAGCTACACAACCCTCTTCTGAAAGAATCAATACACAAAGATATAGGCGAATACTTTACCCTTAATAAAAACACAGTCTCTTTGGAGAGCACCCTATGGGCGGCACACAAGACATCCTAAGGGGAAAACTCATTAGCATAGCCTACAAACATAAAAAGGAGCGGCTAGGGGGGCGTGGCCGACCACGGAGCTGAACAGTCGCATGTCTGTGGAGCTCCACTTCAGCCCCACAGATTCAGAGACCTAAAGCCGAGAAAACCGCTCCAAATCACCCAGCTTACCTGCCGCCCGACAGCAGACAATATGGGGCGCAAACACAAGCGACAAAACTACACGGAGAGACCCGAGGCTCCCGACATAAGGCTGGCGTTCCAGAGGCCTACACAGGCGCGGCCCGCCAAGATGGCGCCGGAACCGCTGAGTGAGGTAGAGATGTCTGACAACTCCCAGGAAGAGAGGGTCTCCCAAGCCGCACTCCCAGGCCCCACTCCCAGGAAGATGACTCCCCAGCCACTAAAGGAGACATGAGGAGGCTGCTGACTGACTTAAGACAGGTCTGGAAGGCCGATCTAAAAGAGACCCAGGATGACATAGGGGTCCTGCAGCAGAGAGTCCAGGAGGTGGAGACCAAAGGCAAATCCAGGGATGTCCAACTCCAGGACACTAAGTAACAAGTGGAAGGACTTTCTGAGCAGGTCCGGCGCTTGCAAGGAACGGTGGCGACACTAGAATCCAGACACCGCCGCCGTAACATTCGCCTCAGGGGCATCCCTGAGACAATAGGCGGAGAAGACCTACTACCGTTTGTCCGGAGACTTATCTCCTCCATGGGTCTCAGATGCAACTCAGACACCCCGCTGATATTATCTACCTTCCGGGTATGCAAATCGCCAGCAGCACCGGCCGGTGCCCCCAGAGACGCGATAGCTACCACCAGAGACATAGCGGCGAAGGCCGCCATCATGGCCGGATCCAGACCACTGGGATCGGTGAAATTTGAGGGAAACGAGGTAGCTATGTATAATGACCTCCCTTTCGCAGTGTTGGCAGCAAGGAGACAACTAATTCCGGTCACAAAGAGACTGAGAGAGCACTCCGTCCGGTACCGATGGGGCACAGACAGCTCACTGGTGGTGCAACAGGGCACTGAAGTACTCACCTTGTCCGCAGGGGCAGACCCAGAGACTTTCTTCAAAAAGCTAGATTTGCTAGCCACCGGGCACAGCAAGAGAACTGAGAAACGCAATACTTAGTCTTGCAACACTTCATTAATATGATGCTGTAGTCCAGGTGTCTTTATGTTTATGTATATAGTTTCAGAAGGTTTAGAAGTTTTACACGCCTAGTCTACTACCTCACACATAGATACCATCCACCTGACTTCACAGACACAGAAGGTGACAGTAGAGAACGCTACACTTCTGCATACTCGTTTAGCAGGGATCCTCGTATAACCGCAATAAAAGTTTAACAATAACAACAGTATAAAATATAAAAGTGAAAAGTAGAATAAGCAACTTGATACCTCGCAATGTAGATGTGCATATTTCACCAATACTGTGATTAATGCCATGTTTGCATCCCACCGAAATGTTACACGATCTTGCCATAACCTATTCAATAACCCATACAATGGAAAATTGTATACTGTGTGTACAAAACCAAATAAAATACAAATTTAAAAAAAAAAAAAAAAAAAAAAAGGACCGGCTAGTCGCTCTAGCACAAACCCTCACGGATCTTCGAACATTACAGACACGACACAAGGCTGACCCATCCCCGGATATTCTAGCCCAAATGACGACATGCAGGAACACAATAAGGGCCAGACCCAGAATCCCACAGACAACCCCGGCTCTCACGAATTCTATCAAAATATGGGATAAACTCGCACTTAAGCATTCACTCACAACGCATCCTTCACCCCTAACCCCGATACCAAGAAATAAACATTTCGCACCAGGAATGGACCCCCGTGACTTCACACATTACGAAGACAACAACCTGATACGAATATACCAGTATTACCAAAACCATCAACTAATCCCATTCACAGAACTACCGCGCAACACACCACTCACCACCCACAACTACTTCCGCTACATACAAATAAGAAGCTTCCTGGATACGACCACACTCACAACATTTGAAAAAACATGCACGCAAAACCCAGTACACAAAGGACAGATATCACCCATCTACTCCCTCCTAGTCCGCACTACACAGGACACGACACCAACATATGTCTTGACCTTGGACCACCCGAACACCCAACAGACTGGGGAGACATTTGTGAAGCCACTGCAACAGTCACAATCTGCGTCAACCATAAAGAACAGGCATACAAGACACTCATGAGGTGGTACCTTACCCACCAAAAGCTGGAACAAATGAGGATATCCACAAGTGGTCTCTGTTGGAAGAGTTGCGGCCAACAAGGAACATGCTTCCACCTATGGTGGGAATGCCAACAAATAGCCCAAATATGGACAGAAATCACACACCTAGCCCTCACAATCTTACACACAAACATAGGAAAAGACCCCTGGACATGGTTACTATCCAAATCCATCAAAAACATACCCCGAGCACAAAATAAGCTCCTAGCAAAAATAGCACTAGCCACCAGAAGAGCCATAGCAACACACTGGGAAGCGGAAACTATCCCAACCATAAGAGGCATCAAAAAGAAAATAGAAGAAACTATAAAAATGGATAGCCTCTCAGCCCTTTTACATAACACGACAAAACACTGTGACAAAATATGGGACCCCTGGCTGATCGAGTTCCCAGCCCAAAACCACCCGCCCTACCCTCAGGCCTGGGCATCCCCTACACATACCTTCCCTAACTCGAAGACGACCACAAAACACACAAATACTAGCACTACAAAGCTCAAGCGCCACTGCAGCACCAGAAAACAAAAACAACCGGACCCCTAAAGGTTATACGCTATCCACACAAACATCGAGCACCCGAAGGCCCACCCCGCCTACCTCAAAACTAATCAAAAAGCCTGCGGACATAGACAGAGCACTACCAAGCCGACCCCAATACAAACACGACTAGTCCCCAAATGCAACTCAGAAACACAAGCAGAAACCCCTAATACTAGGCGAATGGACGGACAACATAGCCGCTCACAAAGGGACAGTACAGATACACATAACCTGCTGAAGGCAGACTAACTTTTCCAGAAGTTATAGGGTAGAAACCTACACAACCCACCCCATATCACCAGGGAATGGGGAAGCTCGTAACCACCGAAACCCAAACCGGCTATAACATCTAGGATGCAATTCAACGTGTGGAGACCACGTAACAGAATCTAGGTACATTCTAAAATGTATGATTACACGACTGTACAGTACCCCGCATGTGTTTACCTGACCCGCTGTAACATCCAGACACACCCCCTTACCATGGGGCATATGCACTGATCGAAGGTAACACGTGTCTCATACAACCCATTACAGTTGTACACAGAGTTTCGTTGAAAACTCAAAAGGAAGATTCGTAATAATTGGAGTTGATCCCCACCTGAGAAACTTGTCCAAACACTCTCAGAGAGCGGGACACAACACATGGGATGCCTCTCTCTCCATTCCTTATTCCACACACACCATTACCCCCCCACCCCCATCCGACTCTCCCTTTATAACCGTCACCCATTTCGGGATAAGGGTACTGAACTGCAGAATCCCAGAACTGACCCCAGGGGTAACCAGCCTATGTAACCTTGGGCCTTTAACTGTCCTTTTGAAGGTGCCATCATGGGGGCCAATAACCCCACCATGCAGTAAAAGTACCACAAGATTCATCTGCAACATATCACTATGCCCTCTAGGCTTGCTCATCCCCCTACCCAAGGAAGAAATGCATATTCCCCCTCCCCTTTCCTATGTACCCCCAACCCCCTGACTAATTTTACGGCAGCTACATTGTCTCTTAGTAGACTCAAATGCACCCTTTTATACCTGGCTCCACATGCACCATTGACATACCTCAAGGTCTGAACTACCCGCGCCAAAGTAATCTGCTGTACAGTCAAGAGTTACCCTTTCATTTTTGATACAAATGAAAATGTATTTTCCTCAATTTGTACAAACTTCCCTTTTCTTTTTTCTGTAACCCATGATCTTGCTGAACCACATGTTGAAAACCATAAATAAAGAATTTATTTAAAAACAACAAAAAAAAAAAAGTTTAAAAGGTAAAATAGCCAAAATATATATGGGATATTTTTCTAGACCAGCTATTTTGGTCAGAATTTTTAAATTCACTGTGACTTTACTTTCAAGTCACAGCAATTCTCACTTTTAGTGACTAAGCCAAATTCCCAACAAATAAAAAAAAGAAAATGTATTAAGATCCGACCATGATTTACCTGATGAAAAATGTCTGGATTTCCTGGACTAAAGAGTGATGGTAACTTTTCTTCTAAGCCACGGGAAATCTCTGGCCAGACAGAGTTCAATAAAAAGTCATAACCAGGAACCATGTCTGCTTTGTCACTAAAATAAAAATAAAAAGAAAAAATAATCAAATACGAAAATGACAAAGAATAATTTGCCCTGAACTGCTTTGATAAAAACACCATAAACACTCTAACATTTTATTTTGTGTACTTTCAAGCCCTATGTCTAGATTTTACTCTCAGTAATAGGTCAATAGGATTTTGAGTGAGGATTAGATATGGTGGCTGGAAACAATACGCTTCCCCTTGCATGACCTTTTTAAAAATGTTTTTAAAATATAGTATTATTCTCCACTACGATTAACAATAAAAAACAAAACTTGAGTTGTAAGCTTAAACTGGAATAGTGTTTTGTAAACTATCAAAGCAGATAACTGCATAAATGTATGTACACACATTTTATGTTTGCTAAAAATATATATAAAATTGAGCACATATATTACAGATCAATACTTACATAAATACATAAGACATAATTTACCTCACCTGTATTTTACTATATTTTGTTATTACTTTTTTAATTTTTATCATAGCAGTAAAGAGGTGCAAAGGAAATACTCATTGAATGCTCCAATGAATAAATGGATTTGAAAAGGGAAAGGTGGCAAAATGTTGGCCGCAATCCTGGCTGATTGTTACCTTGATATGGAACCTCCTGTCACTTCCTTTAGAAGTCGACAATGATGAGGAACAAACTCAAGAAGTTTGTTATACATGACTTGGAGCCCATTGGGATGAGATTGTACATATTTTTCCACAATGACCTGCAACATGAGCATAACACTTTTCTAAATTAATAAATCCAGAAAAAAAAAAGTTTGTCTTCAATCAAAATGCAATCAATAGGCACTTTTATACATCTGATCATTAATGTAAGCTACCAGCACAAATTACGTGACTTCCCATGAATGTAAACAAGAGAGCTCAACTTTTAAAAACCTTCATTGCGAGCAAAGCATTGTGTATTATTGGGTACGTGCAATGACAGCAAATGTGAACACAATGGCGAATTTGTGTAAATTTTCAGTACGTGTGAAAGCAGGTGTGAGATTGTGTAGAGTGTCTGTGTGTTGATGCAGTTATATTCCTTTTTCACACTTATATCACTTGCTCATCCCTTTCCATATCACACATCCCAAACACACTTTTTATGTCACCTGTCTACACCTTACTATATTATGTGCCCTCCCCATTTAATTGCATCTAGCCACTTCTCAACTTCACTAGTTCTTCTGCTCCTCTTACAATCTAAACACAACCACCCATTATGTCCCTAGCTCAATTCTACATCATACATTTCTCCTTTGAAGGAGGAATTAACCCCAAAGGGAATTCCAAACTGAACTCCATGTAACACCGAGACCAAAGACATACCAAACAGACCTTATGTAGTGCGCACCAGATTGTTTTAGTGAGCAAAGGATGCATAGACAGCATGAAAAAGTAGTAAACAATCATATTGCAGGGCAGGTTACATGCAGGTCTCTGCTGGCCAAAGAAATAATCACAGCAGCAACAGTGTATGTGCTGTGAGAGAGATAGCGAACAACCGATAGCATGTTTCTTCTGATCTTTTTGGGCAATCAGTTGTTGGTATAGAGTTCAAAACTGTGGGTTAAGCCTAGTATACAGAGAACTGATTGACAGATGAGGAGATGGACAGTATATAGTAAAACTTTATATAGTTTTAGTGAAAAAGCTATACATATATAGCAATTCTGCTAGAACATTATTATATGTATATATGTACCATAAGACTTGCTTTTCTATATAAAAAAAAATGACCTCTTTATAAATTTGTTTGAACCATGACATGTACACTTAAAAGTGTAAAAATGCACAAAAATCTGCTAAATTATTCACGTCTCACTAATCAACTTAAATCTAGTAGCAAATGTCAGCATCTTCCCATAATATTAAGAAAATTGGTACGGAACTTTCCATTCCATAGATGCATAAATTTAACAGGTAAAGAGATAATTATTTGTCAAATAAAACTTGCCTCATCAACATATGGTTTCACTAACACCTGGCCAATTAATGCTTCGGCATCTCTGGTTTTGTCAATAGTAGCATAAGTCCGTAAACAGTGACGAATTATATCCACATTGGACGTCTGAAGGCCTTCTAAGAGCAGCCCTTCCAAAGACTGTTGTAACATCGATGTTATGCCACCAATACGCTTACAGAAAAGGAAAACATTTTTTTTTTTTTTAAAAACATAATGAATTGTAAATAACAGGTGTTTTAAAACAGCATTTTATTCAAGAATAATATCTACATAAACACAAAATTCTTAAATTAAAAGTCGTTTTCACAAAATTTCCATAGGAAAGCATTGGATTCGC